>NC_079464.1:13188155-13491185 GCF_026250575.1 Diorhabda carinulata | reverse complement strand
CTTCAATGTTGACAGTTTCACTTCGATGATTTTGCATAACCTTAAATTTTTAATTTTCTGAAATTATTTGTTTCGTTTAAATTAATGAATAACAATGAATTAAAAATACTCTCGCGATAAAACAAGATGTTCACATCAACAAATATCCAAAACTCATCAATTTCTTGAAGAAACAAAACAAAGAGTACACTGCAACAAAACTTTAATATAATAGAATTCTTGTTACATTCTTATGCGTCGTATAAAAAATGCTGTGTACGCCGCGGCTGAAATACTACTTTGTTGGACTCGTCTGTTGCTCGCCTCGCTTCGCTCGTCTCACAATTTTCAGAATCGTTCAACAAAGTAGCACTTTCAGTCTTTGGCATACAAATAACTATTACTTTTTACGAAAGGGACATGTTTTAAAAAAATTCGCTAAAATTACAAAAATATTTCTACGTCCGTTATAATATTCACGTTTTTTTTCATTCATTTGCATTCATAAAGAATGCAATTTCTGAATAGGTCAAAAAGCGTGATAAAAGTGTCATTTTTTTATCAATTTGTTTCTCCGATAAACTGTCACATTATTATTTCTTGATATTTGTTCAAGAAAATCCATTTTGTGTCTAATTAAAAGAAGTGTAGTATTATTATTAGTGATGGAGAGTAATAGTAAAGAAAGTTTAAACTTCACACCAAAAGATGTTGAATCGGCAACTGCAGCTACTGAGAAATCCAGAAAAAAGTATTCAAAGGAATATAATTCTTTTATGGAATAGCGTACTAAAAAAGGGATAATCAACTCCATAGAAAGAGTGTTACTAGATTATTTTGAAACTAAATCCAAAATGTGGAAGTCTTCAACAATTTGGTCGACTTATTCAAAATTGAAAGGCAACCTAATGGTAAATAACGACCGACGAATAGTAAATACTCGAAACTTATTGCATATTTGAAAAATGAATCAGTTGGATATAGATCCAAAAAATCTAAAACATTTGCCCGTGAAGAAATTAATTGCAAGCTCCAGACGATCATTATCTCATGCGTTAGGTATGACACCAAAAAATTTTAATGTAAGCTTGGGTTTTATTAGTAGCATCTTTCAAGTTGCTTTAATATTCGGAATCGCAGGAGCTCTGCGGAGGGAGGAATTATATAAAATGAACTGTAACGATATTAATAATACCAGAATTGTTTTAATTATGTACCTGATACAAAAACTCATGTTCTCACATCGATTTACTGTTATTGGTGAAATATCTGACAAAAGATTAAACAAAATCCAAGTTGTATCAATACCTTTTCAAAAATTTCCTCGCTTATCGCAACATATTTTAATGTACCTAATCCAAAAAACAAAACTATACTGGGCATACATTTCGACGCTCTTCGGCGTCTCTATTAGTGGACTCCGATGGTGATATGATTCAACTAAAGAAGCACGGTTGGTGTTTATCCAACACAGTTGCGGAGGGTTACGTAGACGTTGCCAATTCAACTACCAATAGTGATGTAACTTCTTCATATCAAATTAATAATGCTCACAGTCGTATTTTTAATATTACAAAATAAAAATTGATAAAAGCTTTGCCGAATTTTTTTAAGTCTACGAACGTAGACAAACTTTTTCTTTAGTGTAACTCAACGGCAATGCACTAAACGGGTACTAGTACCTTGCCCATTTATTGGTGGCTATCAGAGAAACGGATACAAACACCCGTGCCCACTCACAATGTATTAATATTATTATTAATTATAGTTTACGGCAAAATTAATGTAAAGTACAACCATAGGATCCATAAGATGAAAAAGTAAAATTCAAACATCTAGAAAACTGTTAATATTTTGAAGATCAAAGGAAAATACTTGAGGTTACCCAAATTAATCAAGTGAGATATGAATTAATATGTGACAAGAAATTTGTAGTTCATTTCATTTAACGCATATAGTGCGATTCGCAATTATCTTTACGCTAGTTATTACCTTAAACAAGTAAAAAAGTCGTCACACTGCGCGAGAAATTATAGCGCATTTTTTACCCTTAAGAAAAATTTAGTATTGGGAACCGCGCCGAAATATGGGAAAAAACAATTGTATGGAAAATTTATTTTTCCTGATAATGCCCAAAATTTCTTTCGCTTCGGCAAATCTACACGACTGAATACACTACTACATCAACACTCACAATTACACTGTCTGACTCGCGTTTCGATTACCAAGTAACTTGGTTATCGAAGCGTGCGCCACACAGTGTAGTTGTGAGTGTTGGTGTAAATAGTGTGTTCAGTATGAATATCACGAACGGTTCCAGAAATTCCATCTTAGATATACTGGAATTAAATGCACAAAACCGGATGCACTGATCTTCTTCTTCTTCCGTGAATTAGGCGTAGTCGCCTGTTTTATCCTTGCCTCCTATCCTGCTTCAAGGTTGTCGCTCCACCTTTTTCTGGGTCGGCCGGTACTTCTTCGGCCCAATGGGGATTTATCGCGCACAATCTTGACCAGTCTGTTGTTGTCCATACAACTTATTTGCTCATTCCATTCTTTCTTTCTAGATAGAATCCATCCGTTGACGTTGTCTATTTTGCATAATCTTCTGATGTTTCCACTTCTTTCCCTGTCTAGTAGAGTCCGTCATTCTTTTAGTTTTCGCCGTTTCTGACCGTCTCTTTACGATGTAGGTCATTATAGGTCTTACCGTGGCTTTTATATTCTCGATTTGGCTTCTATTCCGATATGTTTATTTCGCCATATGGCTTCATTCAAACATTCTTAAAGCTTTAGTTGTTTGCTCTCTTACTTCGTACTCTACGTTTCCAAATCCTGAAATCTCGATTCCTAAGTATTTGAATTTCATTACTTGGTGAATTATCTGGTCATCTACGACTAGCTTATATCTTATCGGAATTTTTGATGTAGTCATACACTTCGTTTTGGACGCAGATATTATCATATTGAAATATTTAGCTAATCAGTTAAACACATGTAAAAGCCTTTGAAGATCATCCTCATTTTTTGCGACTAGAACAGCATCATCAGCGTAACATAATATTGTAATATTTCGGTCCCCCATCTGGTAGCCCCTTAGATTTCTTACTTTCTTAATTATTTCGTCCATAATGATATTGAAAAGCAAGGGGCTCAAGGAGTCTCGCCGGCGAATCCCTTTGTGTACTTCTATTTGCTCCGTTAGCACTCCGTTCACTTTGGCTTGGATTTTGTTGTTCATGTATATATTTTCAATAGTTTTTATCAAGTCATAAGGGATTCGTTTATCGTAGAGTAGATGTACAACGTCTTATAGTTGTACTCGATCGAAGGCTTTTTGTAGATCTTTAAAGCACATAAATGCTGGACTATTGTACTTAATCGATGTTTCTGTGATCTGCCTGATGACGAAGATCGCATCTGTGCACGACCTTCCCGATTTAAATCCCTGTTGCTCGTCTGTTAACGTGATAAAACTGTTTATTTTGTTTGTGATGACTTTTGTTGTTAGTTTCAGAGTGCTACCCAGCAAATTGATTTCTCTATATTTAGATGATATTTTTTTTCTCCTTTTTTAAACATGAGAATCGTAGTACTCGTTCTCCAATCGCCTGGGATTTTTTGATGCGCTGATATGTTAACAAAAACTCATTTCATTGGTTTAATTTAACATTCTGTATGTTACCTTGTATATTTATGTATATATTATATATAATTTTCTCTCGAAAAGTATCAAATAAGTGTAGCGCATTATATAAAATGAATGGTGTAACCGAAGGCAATTCTGCAATGGCGCAAACTAAAGAAAAGAACCTGTATATAAGAATGCGTCGTCTCTTAATTCCCTGCCCGGGCCGGTTCTTTACAATTTCCGATAAAAATGCTCCGTTATTTTTGCAAGCTGCTTGCTCTCGTTGGATTTTGTTTTTCTTTTCTTATTTTTATTAAGGTTCTCGTCGTCTCATTCGGTTACTGACCCTAGACAACGTCTACAGAGGGCGTTAGATACTACCCGAACGCTCGACATGTCTACTCCATCCAAAAGGATTTTTATATCATAGGATTAATGACAAATTCAACTCGACTTTTATTTACTAATTATCTCAGTTTCGACAAAGGAGAATGAATAAATTGTCTACAAACAAAAAATTAATATTAACATTTTGTAAATTCTAATTCCCCGGTTGAAGAAATCAATATCAAAACAGAATAAAAAAATTATCTTCTGGATCCTTATGGCAACGAAATAATTGAACTCAAAACAATTACTGTGAGCAAAATATTTCGGTGGGTATTTAAAAAATAACTGATGAAAAAAGTGATAAAGATGAAACTAGATTCAAATAAATTGAATGTAAAGAATCCTATTTCTGTGAAGGGGAAAAAGTTTGGCATTTCATCTCTCTTGACAGGGGTCAAAATGTTACTATTCATGAAATTAAATATTGTAATGCGTGCATCAAGCGCACGCGAGTCGAGCGCACATTTGTAGGTATCGTAAAAAAAGAAGAAAAATCATAAAAGAGTTAAAAACAGAGTTAATACTTTCTCATTAATAGTCATAATCTCCTAGCCTAACCTAACTTAACGTAACCATTCTTAAATTAAAAGGCTTTTTTGGGAAAATTCGAAATATTAATTTTTGAATCTTCCTTCCTCCTCCACAAAATACTGGCATCCCTCAAGGTTCAGTATTAAGCTCTACTTTATTTATCCTTAGAATAAATAAGCTATGTGACAACTTCCCATCTCCCGTAAAATATGTCCAATACGCTGATGACCTAATCATTTATTGCCATGGTAAATACGTCCCCTCTACATGCCAACTTCTCCAAAATGCAATAAATCTATTACAAGAGAGATCCCCCTTCATAGGATTATCATTTTTCCGAAACAAATCCATGCTGATAAAATTCTCTCGAAGAACATCTATTCACTCACCTTAAATTTTTTTTAATAACTCCCCTTTATCTATTGTGAATCAGTGCAAAATCCTTGGTATGACTTTTGATTCTCGACTGACTGGAATCACCATTTTCCTGATGTAAAAAGGCATTTGCCTAAAGAGGATGAACGTAATTAAACCCCTCAACCACCTTCAATGGGGCTCCAGCGAAACTATACTGCTAAGAGTTTACAGAGCTCTCATACGCTTAAAGCTTGACTATGGTTGTTTTGTCTATACGTCCGCTTCCAAGTCTAAAAGTGACTTATTGAACAACACCGCTCCTCGCCTTTGCCTTGGTGCCTTTCGCTCAAGCTCCGCCGCTAGTGTCAATGTTGAGGCTAATGAGCCACCACTGTCCTTAAGACGACAATCTCTTCTCCTATGATATGCTGCTAAAGTATCTTCTAATCCTGTACATTTGCTACTTAGCATCACGTCCATACCTACTAACTCACGAACAATTGTAAACTCAATCTCTCAATTGCTCGCACCTCTACTCCAAAGTACCAACCTCTCGTTGACCTCTCCACTTTCTTTGCCTTCTTCTCCCCCTTGGATAGTAGATACCTCACTAACCGTCTACAATAAATACGAATTTCCTAGCGTTCTTGTAGAGAAAGCATTCTTGGAAATTCTTCATAAAAAATCCTTCGACCTAATTCTCTATACGGACGCCTTTAAAGTTCTTTCCGGTTACCCTCGCCGTGTAGTATTTACACTGGTGAATTATACATTAGTCTTCAAGATTTCAAATTTACCTCTCTGACTCTCTTTCATCCATTAAGTTAATTACAACCATATTCACCGATTATCCTACAGTCCAAAACACAATTGCTGGAAACGAATGTTCATTTTGGAAAATCTTAGATGTCGCTGTTGGTTCTCGGCGCACCCCGCCAGATACTGAATTATAGAATATTTTATTATACAATAAGTTATATTTTTTCTATATCAAAATGTGCATTAAATGAATGACACGTTTCTTAAACTATTCGTTACAACAGTCGATTTTCATTCTGCCATCACAACTTCCATTTATGTACTTGGTCGCGAATCTAGCATTACCTCACGATTTAAACGCTATTAGCTATTTATGACCTGTGTGCACATTAAAGTTTTTTTTTGGACAATGTTCTGGCGATCCTTAGTTGATTTGCGTGTATCTGCAGATGAACTTGTGGCTCCTTATGCATGAGGCATTATCCAAAAATTTGATGCGTGGACAATAGCTTTGTCACTGGTATATAGTTGCAACTCCCAGAATCTTATCCCAAAAAAGCAGCTGAAAAACTGGGTTTCGAAAAGTTGTTTTAAGAGAAGAGTTTTATGAAAAATGATATATGATATACGTGTTAAAAAAAAGTAAGATTCTATTTTGTGTCTGGAACAGAACAGAATATAATCCTTTAAAACGTATATCATACAAAATTTCAAAATTTTTTCTGTTACTGTGCGTAAAGTACATGCTTTAAACTCACTTTCGAGTGCGTCAAAAAACGTATTATTAAGGTCTCCGCAATTTAGAGTACAATGCTTGAGATTCCAGGTTCAAGTCGAGCTGGTGCGCAATTTTTTATTTTCTACTTATGTAGTAATAATTAGTTTTAGGTGGAATGTATACATGCCGAAAAGAAGACTTGATAAAGTTAAAATCACAAATTTGTTGTTTTGTTAATTTGTTTTAATATTGTTTAAAATGTTTATAATATAAATAAAAGTTTCTTAAACAATGCACCGATTCACAAGTCGATGGCAAGGATAGTCCAGTCCAGATCTGGCTCCTATTGACTACTGGTTATTCACTGATCTCAAAAAAATTCTCACTGGTAAGAAATTCAGCTCAAATGAAGAAGCAATTGCTGAAACTAAATCTTATATTGAGGCAAAAGATAAATCCTTCTACGAGCATCGCGAAGAAAATTACATCGATAAATAAAATCGTTTTTTGGAAAAAAATGTGTTCCAGTCATATGATGAAAAATCTAGATTATTAGGACATAGAAAGATCATATTTTGTAAACTTGTGGCAGCATTTATTTTACAAATACCTTCGTGAAATTCATTAAGTTTATTTGCTTATAAAATTGTGAATCGTGTTTTTTTTGTATTAATAAAGTTCTCAAAAACGACTTTTTGGGAATTTATATTATCAGTTCATTATTATAACAACTATAGACTCCATATTTTCAACCGGTATGGAATAATAAAATTTATTTTTCATTCTAACCCCGTTTGGTGACGTGCACGAGGTACGTTCACCATTAAAAATGTCAAACTTTGACAATGTCAGATTTGACATTAGTGTGGTTAGGTTAGGTTAAGTTACGCCCTCGTATACATGATGGTGATGTGTAAATTGCGTCATGAGGTACCAATCGACCTTATGGCAAGTACTTGTATTAAATAACAAAAAATATCATACTTGTCTTGATAATTTTTAGCATCATATATAACACTCGCCGACTTGAATTACCAAAGAATATGCCGATAGAACAAGTGCAAGTTTTATATTTCAGGTATATTGTATTTAGATTAAATTACTATTTAACAATATATATTTTATCTCCCTTCAGCACCCCTATGAATTATAGGCACCCCCTCAAAAATTTTAAATAAGAAATGGTGTCGTCGTGTAGCACGTTGTTGGAAAGGGATTTTAGTCCTCCGTTCAGCAACATAAAGGTTTTTAAATTTGGTGCAATCATAATCGAGAAAATTAATTTTTAAATTGTAAAATTTATAATGTCCCTATCAAAAAACTTCACTTAGAATGAAGATAAAAATCTCGCTTAATATTTATAATTATTTTGCAATGTACTTTACAATTGAAATCATGAAATTGAAAAAATAATAAAAACTCTTTTTAAGGGTGATATCTCGGAAAGGAGTAAGGATATAGGAAAGACCCATCTTCTGAACTTTTTTCGCATGAATTTTGAAACACTCTGTATATTGTTTAAAATATAAATATCAAAAATCGATCGTATTATTTTCATTTGTTATGTATCACGCAATATATAGGGTGGGCAAAAACTTGTGATGACATTTTATATACATACAAATACATATATTTAAATTTTGTTTTAAGAGTGACCCTGTATTATTCTAGACCGATTCGGTAAAGTTTGCATGGTTAGAAAATAAAATTTAAGAGGTATCGACGGCGTGGCCAGTAATTATATTTTCCAAGTTGCGTGCATTTACATTGGAGCTTTTGAATAATTAAAACGAAATAATTTATGTGTTTCGACTTTTTCCAGATATACCTACCACCGACAAATGCACCAACAAATAAATTACATTAGTTTATATAAAATGATAAAAGCATACTGTGAATTGAGAAATGTTCCCATGGCATGAACTAATTTTTTAGATCAATAATTTAGTGAAGCTTTTCATACATTACGCTTATTGTATTCAAAGTAGGAATCTAGTAAATCACCCAATCCTTTGAACAAGATTATACTTATTTGAACATTACATCACATTACTTTACATTATATTAGATCACATCACATTACATTACATTACTTCACATTACATTACATAACATTACTTTACATTACATCACATTACATTAGTTTACATTACATTACATTACTTTATATTACTTAACATTACTTTACATAACATCACATTACTTGTCAAATTTTAATAGAAGATTGTTTGAAATAGAAAAACCACATTTTTTGTTATTGATTAATGCCATTATTTAATCTCCTCTTCTGGACCATTTAGGACAATTTGGAGCCCTCAGTTAAATTTTGGCACTTATAAAGAAGAAGAACTTCTGCTAGGTTCTCATACGAATAGGTGTTGAATTTTTTTTATTATTAGAATAAGAAATTATCGGTGTTTTTAGGATGCAACAACTCCAAAGATTTGCTGAAATATTTATAACGGATTTCGAAATGAAGTATTCAACCCAAAGTATGTATGTCAAAATTATTTTGTATTATAAAAATACTGACGAAAAGATATCACTAATATTTTTTGAAAAATTCTGCGTATTAACAGTTTATAAAGTTGTTGTACTTTATAGAAGGGGCTTAACTTAACTGAGATGATCCGACATTTTACTTTCCCAGTCTTAAAGTAACAGCTTTTTTGTAAGTGATTCGCTTGTTCAAGCAACTCCATCTATCGTTTCAGTTTTACTTTTTTTGTGTAAAAAGCAATCACGAGAGAATTAAACCTATCACACTCGAGTAGTTTGAGTGGTGACTGCTTAGTGGAGATTCCTGTGGATATTGCTCTTGAACTTCTGTAGGCTGTATTTTTCGGAAAAGACATTCCTTGGTGGATTGCACAGGTTTGAACTTCTCCAAAGAAAGGACGCCCGATAAATTGACGTTTTGGGTATCTGCAGGCGAACTTTGTGTTCGCGAGCCACGTCGAGTAGGCCTTGGGAATACTGCTCTAGGCGAGACTATGCTGGACAGTTCAGAAAAGCATCAGGCCAACGACTTTATTTCTATGCTCTAAGCTGTCCAAGTTTCTGGACAATTTCCGATTTTCAGGATAAGTTTGAGCCGAGCTCCAAATGTGCGAGCGACACTCCGAGATGTACGAATCTGGGCCTTGTAGCGGACAAGAAGCTATTGCGGAGTATATAGCTTCTTGGCCTTAAAGATGACTCTAAGTTTTTGAGAAGTTGCATTAGTTAATTGAGCCACGTGACATAGTACTCCCAAAGTCAACACCCAATAAACAAATTTAGGCAATGAAGGTATTTTATGTCCAGACAAGACCAAATTTTAAGCTGCAGTGCAAATCTTCTTTGTAAAAACAGTAGACTTGGTGTTAGCTGAATTAAACTCGTATAGATTGTTTCCACCCCACTCCAGAATGTTTTATCAATATCGGTATTGATGGTGGTGATCTGCCAACGGATTTGAGTATAGCCGGGTTTATTTGAACGACGACACGACCAGTGAAGCTATAGATGGACAAGATCACACCATCGTTAATCTCAAACCTTTCTGAGGTGTCTTCATCGATAGAGACTTGAATAGATCGATCTTTGAGGAAACTACTAAGCCAGTCGATGAGTTAGGATAACAAACTTAACGATCTTAACTTATTCAGGAAGTTGGAATATTAAATCTATCAAAAGCTTTCGATATGTCCCCAGTGCGATTGCTCTGGATTCCGCATATTACTCTATAGTTTCATTTTTACGTTGGTGGCATAGGCCAGGAATTCCTCGATTGATCTATGTCTACGAAAGCTATATTGATGGTCGCTGATGATGTTATAAGACTCAAAATATCTCAAGATTTGCTAGGTAACGACTTTCTACATGATCTTGGCAATAGCTGGGACTAAAGCTGAACCCTAGCAATATTTCAATCTACAGAATAGATTATAAGATAGAGAAAAGAGTTTGCAGTTTAATTCATTCTAAATCATGAAATAGCATTAATAAAAGCAGACTGGACATAAGGCCTATAGACAACCGAAGTTAATTTTTCACTATTTTGAGTTTAGAGAAACAAATTTGTTTGCCATATGCATGTTGCTAAACAGTCCAGATTGAGCAAGTTCATACAGAATAGAGAAAGCATATGTCAAACATTGGAAACCTTGTCTATTTTCAGATTAGTAAATGTTGGCAGTCCGTTTCTTCGGATGGGTTCAAATCGTCTTCTTTGTCACTGCATCTGTTTCCATAGTTCTTGGGGGATCTGCCGTTATGAAGTTGATTTATTAATGTGCAAACTATCATAGCTCTATAAACAGCAACAAGTTAATACAGCTAAGAAACACTGTGACGGATTTCTGTAGCACATGCTGAGTTTTAAGATAGAGTCGAACTTTTTGGGGTCCCATCAAAATCTTGTGAAACGTCGTTAGTTTTAGAAAAATCTTTCTTGAGTAATCATTTTAGTACAGTCTGAAGTAGCAAAATATACAATTTTGTGATATTGAACTGTTGAAATAGAGTCAGCTTCGTCTTTTGATTTATCACAGACAAATTTTTCTTTGACGTTCTATTTCTCTAAGGTCTCAATGAGAAATTTGGGCTATCGACTCTGGTTCTGAGCTACGAAATAAGATTTGCAAAACTAGATTATGGGTTACGTTGTACTGTATTCGTGCTCAAATGGGATAAAACTATTACTTAAATGTAAATATGGCAACCACTAGCTAAAAACTAGAGTAAGATCAAAATCCAAGTAATGAAACACCTAAAAGATGCTCCATTGTTGATAATATTTATGTCATTCCTCTCAATTTTAAGTATCTTTGCAAATTTTCTACTATTTTCAAATTAGTTCTTATTTTGGCGAAGGCGCTAGGATCTTCTATCATCCCAACAGGAAAAGATTCACGTGATAATTTTTTTAATTTCCGACATTGGTTAAGTAAAAATATTATCGAATAGAAGTGCTTAATGAGCAGCAACAAATTAATTTGTGATCGTGTTGATTTCAACAAAATGATGTTAAATCGTTTAGAGTTTAGAATTTCAATTTGCAACTGAAGTACGTGGCTTAAAAGCAATATAATGAGAGCAAGATGTTAGGTGTGAGTCGATATATAAAAAGATTCAGTCAAAGCGCAACTACATTAGACGATTCGGGTCATAAGGGTGTGGCAAACCCCCAAAAAGACGCTTAGAATTACGAAAAAGTGACCAGATTCGTACTAATGTCTAAAAGTAGTATATTTATATGGTTTCGAAGTCGCTGAATCAGAATATGAAGTTTGTTTTTAATTAAATTTGACGCAACATTGTCAAAATCGAGTTTTGAGAAAAATTTTCGATTAACATTGAGTCATTTAATAGCATATTCCTCAACTATTTTGTAAAGTATCAAAAACAAACAAAGTTTTTAAGTATCCATCACTACATATACAGTTTAATACTACATAGTTTGAGTAAGTTTTTTAGAAAATTCCCGCCCTTAGTCTCTATTAGAAACATTTTTGTCCATTTTTCAAGTTCTGTGTAGTTTGCAACGCACGCGTTTTTCGAGACAGCCTCGTTTAAACTCACCTACCCAATATTTCACTGTTGATAACGAAGAAGCCATCACTCCCAGAGTAGAATCTAGTTCAGCTTTAATGATAATCAATTTTTCAATCAATTTAAGTAATTTTGTCTTCCTCAGATGAATATCTCTGCGATATCGGACTTTTTCGGTTCCAATTCCCTTCGACTTCTTTGCACTTGGGGTCGTTTCGGTGTTCGATACACTGGATTTCCTGACGTTCTATGGATCGCTATAAACTTCCACTAGTACAAAATAGCTGTGTCCGTAGATTCGATATTCAGTCATTAGTTAAAACGAAAATCGACGCGTTCGATACGTATCAATCCCGAATATCCTACTGACTGCGCCACTTTCAAATTATTAACTTAGAATATACTTTTTAAAAATTCTATTTTACACTAACTAATTATGAAATAATTACAATTGATTGTAAATGACCACAACTGACTAACTTAAAATGTGTGAGAAAATACTTTTATATAAATTGTGTCTATCAAATTAAGATATGTGTATCTGAATGGTTGTTAGCTGCTTCGATAAATGCCGCTCTATTTTCATCTATAGAGAGTTCAGGCTCAATCTGTCTATTATCGAAAATTTTCATTTCCAGAAGATGATATTTGTACTTTAATTCAATCTACTACACCTTTACACCTAAAAAATGAGTACTGCAAATTTTTTCTTGGACATTTGCAACTGCTATTTCGTCTCGGGAATGTTAATCATTTCGGGACGAAGTCTTGTTATACAATTATTACTTTCTTGATTACTCTCATTGCTGTGGACTTATCAATACCTCAAACAACGTAAACTTCTTTCCAGGTTTTCCAGACTTTGTGACAGTTTCTATTTCTTATAACACGGAACTATCGGGGAAATTTCTTAGTGTCTGTATTGTTGATCCTGTAGCTATATAATAACCTTTTCCGCCTTAATATTGGACTGTTTATTAAGTTAATTAGAATCCAGATAAAAAAATGATTTTCTTCGATGTTTTCTGAGGCAAAACCCTTCACGAAAATCATCCTGTAGCAAAATGAGGCCCTAATTGAATGCGGAAAACCAGCGAAACACGATGTTTCATCACAAAAAATGTCAGATTTGACATATGAATATCAGTGCTGGACTGTTTATTAAGTTAATAGAAATCCAATCTTACAGGGATAGTAAATGTAATAAACTGTTTTTATTATTCAGTCTTTGAATATTTTAAAAAATTCTTAGTATTTTGATTTACTATGTTTTATTGTGAAATTACGGAAAAGTTCTATGATTTGACACTATGGAAATAGTGGATAAATGGCGCTTAGCTACGCCGTTTGCATTCATGCCTGAGACTAGAATACTTGAGCCTATTTAGTAATTTTTTCATTTACAGATGGAGGAAGATTTTGAATCTAAATGAAACCCAAATAAAACACAACGATATTCAACTATCTAAAGCATAATAGATTGTCAGAAAATTAATGGTTTTTTAAATGTAAATTAGAATAAGAATAAGAATATTTTGTTTCTCGAACTGGGTGAGTTAATTGATTGATATTTACTAAGGATCTTTAGAATAAATATTTGAATAAAAATACAAAATTATATAAATAAATTACTAATTGAATTTTGTATTACCGCTTAGTGAATTTTTTGCGTTAAACTTCCTACACTTTTTTATCAAAATTTCCGAAGAAATTTTTATCAGTCTCTAGTATAAGCATTTCTAGTATGAATAAACAAAATTTCTTCTTCGTTTCTTCGTTTGTTGTAGTTTTTAGATTGAAACGTCTGAAATTTGTTGTTTCCTATTAAAAATTTAAAATATTTGTTGTATGTTGCATTAATTTCCATCATTTGCTGTGTCTTCATACATAAATTTGCATCTTTTATTGGCTTTTTGTAAAAATTTGACAAATTTGTTGTTTTTCGGTAATAATGTGAAAAACTGGAAATTTGTTGTTTTCTACTGATAATAATAAAAAATTTGTTGTTAATTTTTATACAAATTTGTATTGCCTTGTTGTTTTTCTAAAGAAATTAACAAAACTTGTTGTCTTTTAGTAAAAATTTAAAAAGATTTCCCTTAAGGATGGTGAAATTATTTCTTTTTGCATAGGAATCAAACAACTTTTGTGGTTTTCATGTAAAAATCTATAGAATTTCTTGTTTTTATGTAAGAATTTCTTTTATTTTGTGTTAATTTTCATCATTTTTATCACAGTAATTTGTATCCCTCATTGGATTTTTGTTGAAATTTGAGAAATTTTTTGTTTCTTGGTATGGATTTGTATTGTGGTATTGTTTTTCTAAAAAGTTTACAAAATTTGTTAATTTTCATCAGGAATTAACGGAATTTATTTTTCATTTCATATAAACATTTACAAAATTTCATCTAATCTATAGAGAATATACAGAAATTGTTGTTATATTTTGGTAATCCACAAGATTCCTGATTTTCTAGTATATAATTAATAAATTTTTTGTTTTTTGCATATATGAATTTGCAAGATTTTTGTTTTTACAACATTTGTTGCTTTCATATTAGAAGTTATTATTTTTTTTTGTAAGAATTTGAAAAATTTGTTGATTTCCTTAAAGGATATTATTTTTTCATGTGCAATTCTCGAAAATCATCCTGTAGCGAAGTAATGCCCTGATTGAATGCGGAAAATCAGCGAATCACGATGCTCCTTCACCTAAAGTCGAAGTGCGTTGTTTTAATCCACGTCGAAATCATAGAAAATGTCAGATTTGACATATTCATATCAGTGTTGTCATATCTCATACTAAACACATTGTTTAGTATGAGATATGGCAACACCTACGCGATTCTAGAAAATTCACCATAGTTGTTTCTCTTATCTTTCAACACGTGGTTTTACCTCATTGGAAATCTCATATATTATTGAAATAATCTATAATTTTTTTTAAATAATTCACAAAAACAATTTGTGTATCATTTCTTTATTCAGGTCGAATTATTATAATTCCAATACAATCATGATAATATCAAATCCGGTAAAATCTTGATTTCATCGACCCAATGACAAATGATTTTTTTGAATTATTTATAACTTTATTAAAATTTTTGTTTCCGTCTGTTAAATTGCTTGGAAATAGTCAATTATTACTACAATCTTTCGATTTTATATGGTGCAGTGAACAGAAGTAGAGAAAACCTCAAATTGCGCACATATAAAATTTATATTCAATTATCTAAAATGCTGTTTTAACAACTGTTCGGCTGTTTTTATTAAATTAGGACGAGTCACGGAAACTTTTTTTTACATATATAATAAAACCAAAGTATGATATTTTTAAAATTCAGTTGATAGAAGCCAATCACGTTTTTATTATTGATTGTTTATCTTCGTAAAAAATGTGGTTACTATGTTTGCAAGAAACGTCTACGTGCGTGGCCGAAAACAAAGCCAGGTCTTTCACCCTAGTTCCACTAAACTTACTGACCATTCTTAACGAAATTTGTATTGTTCCTTCAACGCATTCCAAACTTTAGAACTTGAGTAACCAGCTTAATGAATAAATTAGTTGATAAATGATACGATCGCGTGTCCAAAGTTTATTTCTTCATATTTTTGAATATTTGAAACTAATAAAAGAAGTAAGAAATTGCATACATCACGATTATACAAGGTGGCCCAACGAAAACGTACTACCTGAAGGAATATCCATCGAAATAACTATAAAACAAACTTCTGCCGCAAAAAGTGTAAACGGGAGTAGTAGTTTAGGAGATATGTAGATTTTTTGATCGTTGTACATGCTAAGGAAACCGTTCGCCATAAAGAGACATTCTGAAAAAAATTATCATAAATTGTAATTATTTGTTCATTCATTTATTCATTCTAATTGGACTGTATACTATCGAACATCGTGTTACTCACATGAGAAAAGAACTGAAATGGATAGAAATTTAGTTGGTGAGCCTACAACTTATCAAATATAGGCCAGGTATTCAAGCATTTCCCCTCCGAATTATTTAATGCAGCACAGATTTATTCGAAATTTTGACAGATGATAGGTGTGTATTCAAAAAGTGTGATCTACATGGTGCCGAAGTACCCAACCCCCCGGATGCTCTTTTCGCGGGTGAAAAATTTTCCACCCGAAATAACCCCAGAAATCGAAAGATCAAGCAAATTTAAAGCAAAAATATCTTATAAAGTTTTTTGGCTATATTAATCCTTTTTGAGTTATTTTGAGTACGATTTTTCGGCAAAAAACCGCATTTTCAATAATTTCTTACATATAACTCTGTAATGATGCAATTTATCGAAAAAAGTGTGATGAACAAAAATGAAGTTTATAAAAAAACAAATAAATTAAGATATATATCTTAAGCAAGTTATAGATACCTGAATAGCTTTTGTTTTACGTAATTCAGTATTTAACCTCAAATAACAGGAAAAGTGTACTTTTTTCAACAAAAAGTCATGGAAAACTTTTAAAAAGAGCTTTCAAATGACCACTGATAAAAGTCGTTTCGACTGAAATTTCAGTAAGATATGATGTAAAAGAGTTAAAGCTAAAAAAATTGCACTAAAACTAATGCAATTTTATTGAAAATTGATAGTTTGGAAGATTAGAAATGCATAATTTTGAAAAAAAAGAGCATTAAATAATACTTTTTCTTTTGATTTCTGAAAAAAATTTTTTTTGCACATTTTTTCTCTATAACTATAAGAGATACAAAAACAAATAAAAAATCAAATTAAAGCATTTTTTATGACGATTATTTTGCTTTTTTTATTTTTTTTTGTAGCATAAAAATTGACCAAATTAATCTGTCACTATAGTGAGAGGATTGCTCATCCACAGCCCTTTGACCCTTTATTAATAAAAGGTGAAGGGTCTCAAGCCATTCCAGCATACATAATCTTGTAGCCGGGAAACTTATCTTTAAAATGTTTTTTTGTACTATGTGATAGCCTCAAAATTAATGGAGTTACATAAAAAATGAAAATTTGTAATTTTTTTTTGTGAATTATAGGATATGAAAAACTTTCAAATTTTGGCGCACGGAGTTTTTCTGTTGATGCTAAGTTGCCTGTAGGTACATTTGAGAGTACCAAGAGATGATATACTTATAATATTGGTAAAGGGGTGTTTCTTAAGGGGTGTCAGGGTATAGAGAATGAAAAATCACTTGAATACTGAAAGAAATCAAAGTCCAAACATAAACAGTCATTAAAATTTTTTTTTATTTTTTATCAAAGAGGTGGTTCTTAAGGGTTGACAGGGTATAGACAATCTCCATATTATCATATCGTTTCTTTCTATTAAAATATACTTTCTGGAATGATTTTACTCTCGAAAACTCATTTCTTTCAAAAGTTTCCATTGTGTGTTTCGACTCAGGGTTCAAGGTGATCCTTATCATCTTGAACCGTGATAAGAACTTTGTCTACTTTCGGAAAATCTTTTCTGAAGAAGGCCAAGAAGATAATTCATCAACATCTTAATCATTATCATCTTGAACCGTGACAAGAACTTTGTCTACTGTCGGAAAATTTTTTCTGAAGAAGAACTCATGGTTTTTCTTGGAGCCATATCAGATATATTTTGATGAAAAAATGCAGTTAGATGCTTTAAAGAAACGGGGGAATTTTTTTAACACCAAACCGCAATTGCGTGCTAAGTACTGCTCTAATTAACAAATTTATTAACAATAGCAAACATAGAAACTTTTCGACAAGTCAATACTATTCTTTCTTTATTATTTTTTCCGAGTTATAAATATTTATTTTCGCACATATTTTTTAATTAGTACGATTTTCCTTTATTAAAATAGGGAATGCATAAATTAGATGTGATTACATCGGAAATACACATAAAACGAACGCAAAGAAAATGGATTCCGCATAAACAGAATAAATATTAATAGAAATAATCAACAAGCTAACGGTGAATATTATAATATCGACTGACAGAATTTATTATACTCACAATAATAATTTTGTTACTGCATCTGATTACGGACGTTTTCTCTTCTCCTCCTAAATGAAAATAGATGGAAATAATGCTGTCATTCAAGCGGATAACACAAAAACGCTGTCAAACAATGTGAATGAAAGGAAGAAACAAAGCCTGTCTGGAATTATAAATGCAATACTTAGAAATTGCCTATTCTTATTACACGGAAAGGATACAACTAAAATGGTGGATTTACGAATTTTAGACCAGTAAATCGGAGTGTTTTCTATTTATTTTCTTCAGTGCGGGATAATTTTTATACGCATCAACCACGCAAGGTTATTAGCGAGTAATTCAGGTTTGATACATTCGATTTTACCACTTAGTTTGTAGTGTTTCAGGTAGTTCATAAGTTGCTTTGGGTCTTCTTGAAATAGCTTCTCCAGTGAAGATGGTAGTTAATTTATTGTCATATTTTAAACAGTCGATTAAGAGGTGTTTCACTCTCGAAACGTTGGTTTGTGATTTCCCGCTAATAGTTAGTCATGTGTGAAACGAGGATGTCCGATTCTTAGATGATTTTACCGGAAGTCAACTGTAACTTTGTTATTTTAAATAGAACAACCCGCATATTAAAAATTTTTTTGAGATCTACGTTAAATTTTAGTAGACTTTTGTCTGGAAAATTTCTTCGAAAAATGCATATTTTTTGAGTTATCAATTTTTTTGTAAAAAATTTGACCATGGCGGACCCTTATAAATTATTTTTTTACAAGAATACCTTTGAAGATATGAAAAAGGTTTCTGTTCGGTCGCTTTTAGCAAGGTCAGACGTATTTCAATCTATGTTGAAAAATTTTTATTTTATACGAGGTGTGTCTAAAAGGTGTTGTGTTGAAAGTTTAACTTCATAAATATCAAATTTCTTCATTTTTCTAAGTAGGACCACCCGGTTTTTTCTAATTTAATGTAATCAGGGGTAAAAAATAACGATATTCGAAATTTTCAAACGACTAAAAGTTGGAATAGGATTTGTAAATACAATTTGATGTGATATTTTTTACAGACCTTGACAAGATAAAAACTTTACAGAAAACATTTAATATCTAGATAATTGTAAGGCTTAGGTATAGGAAAGTATATATGAAAATAACCTTTTTTTTACCCCTAAATGCATCGAAATAGAAAAAACCGGGTAGCTCTATTTAAAAAGAATAAAGAAATTTGATATTTATGAAGTTAAATTTTGAACACTTTTTGTACACACCCTGTATATAATGAAAAATTTTTCAACATAGATTTAAATACGTCTGACTTTGCTAAAAGTAACCGAACAGAAACTATTTTCACATTTTTAAGGGTATCCTCGTAAAAAAATAATTTCTAAAGGTCTGCAACGGTCATATTTTTTACAAAAAAATGAATAACTCAAAAAGTATGCATTTTTCGAAGAAAGCTCTTAGACAAAAGCATACTAAAATTTCATGTGAATTTCAAAAATGAATTAATATAAAGGGTGCTCTATTCGGTTCTACCGGAAACCGGCAATCTTTGAAAATATTTTAGTTAAAAAGATCGTGTCCGAAAACCCAAACTTAGAAATTTTCATGATTTTACTATGAATATTTTGCTATAAACAGATAGTTTTTACTCGTCGTGGGACACCCTGTATAGTTACTCTTTATTGATTGCCTTTATTGTATACATTGTTTGCTTATCCATCTACTCTTTCAAGCTCCTTCCTAATATGAATGGCAAGAGAATGTTTGGGATATTGTTGGCAGATTGCAGTTAGTGAACTTTGAAAATCTGTTATTATGAGGATATTTTTAGATCCAATTCTCTGAAATTCCTCAAGTGTTTTTAAAATGGCAAACAGTTTAGTAGAGAGAAGATTTTTCGAAGCTTCTGTGTATACCTTATAAAGGTTGTAGTATTTACTTAAAGTTCTTAGGAATTCTTGTTTTATTATTATTTGTTGGTGTTTCTGATTTATTGATGTGGGCAAGTTTTAAGTCTGTAGTAAGGAAGGGTATTGTCCATGGGGGGATAGCATCCATTAATGATATATCATAGATATTTAGAAATTGCAGATAAATGCGCGAAAAATTGTATGATGTTAAAGTAGTTGGATGTTAGACAGTGCCTGTTGCGCAACGCATCATTATTTGTGAAATCCGCGGAAATTTATCGAAAATTACCTTAGAAATTCGGGGATGAATGCTTCACCAAAACTCGAATGTATGAATGGTGTACCCCTTTCCGATAAAACCTTGAAGATAATTCATGAATGGCTTGGTTAAGCAAAGTTTCAGATAGATGGTTGCCAAGACTTTTTGAACAGAAATCCACAGATTATGAAGTTTACACACATCTTGTGCAGCGGTATGAAGAGGAATTTATAAAATTTATTACCTCAAATATTCCGGAGAGTAAAAACGCGTTTATGGAACAAAGAAGGCGCGCCGCTTATAGCGCAGGTTATACTGTCAGTGGAGAAGGTGTTGTGTACCGTGTTTTGTAACTTATGAGGAGTACAACTAATTGTGAACGCGCAGTATTATTTTAACCTCATGAGACACTAATTGAAACTTGTATACAGAACAAAATGACGCGATTGGTTCGAATCAGTGGCACCATAAAATACCACAAATAAAAGGCGCTTGGAAGGGACGAGCGCCGCATCGCTGTGCAGAAGCCGTTAGATCAGGTGTAGTACTTTGATGGCATCTCGCACTGCATTGAAATTGTTTATATTTTTCTGCTGCATAATTTTCTCAATTATAAAAACGAAATTGATGATGTAGAAAATAATGACAAGACTGTCGATGACGTTCTAAAACGGCAACTATTTTCGGAGTTGAATCCAAAATGTGGAATTTAGACCCTTATTATAAATATTAAAGACAGTGGAAGCTCCATGTCATCTGATGGGGAAATAAGAAAATGTGTTTAATGAGGTAGAAAACTAAGATTTTATTTTAATATTTTCTTTCGATTTCTGTTTTCGGTTTTAGCAATAGGGGTTTCAAAACCGGATTTTTAAATGAGTGTGTTCCATATTTTGGCCGTTCACTTTATATCTAATCCAAACTTCACGTTTACATTGTATATTTCATAACTAATATAAAACTTATAGTTTTTATTGTTAATCTGCTGTATGAAATCGCAAATTATTTTTTACATATTGAGTGTGGTCCTGTTACATGCCCGATTTTGACGTTTTAAACCCCGATCTCGATCATTATGCGCGAATATGTTTTAGTTTACTATTTTTTTTTTTCGATAAATAGACATATTACATTTTATACTCCTTAAGGTATGAGTACCATCAGTATTAAACTGGTCGTTAAAGGCAACAAATTTTTGAAAATCTGTGATAGCGTTAAGAGCCTCGGAAATTGTTGTAGGCTGAAACTGTTCTTCAAGGTCCTCCTGATCTTCGTTTTCTTCGTCAGTGTTACTATTGTTACTTTCAAATTCTGCAAGAATTTCTTCCTCAGTAGCTAATGCGCATACGGTGAAACGGTTATCGATTCCAATAAATTCCTCTATCCCAATTTTTTGTTCTGTAGTAGTAGATCTTTGCAACTGAGCAATTCAGCAAATGGTACGTTGTCATCTTCATCTGTCAATTGTTTCATTCTCGCTACTGGAATATCATCGTCGTCCTCCGCTTCTGATGGAAAAAGATCTTTGAAACCTGCATGGGTAAAACAGTTGGCTATAGTGGTTTGTGTGTCATTTTCCCAAGCTTCCGATATCATTAGAATTGCATCCAGAACACAAAGACTTTTAATATCTTTGCTGTTTTCATTATTTTGTATCATCTGTAGCACTTGAAGTTTTCTGCTGGGACAAGAAGCGGCTGGTCGTTATAGTCGATGGATATCGATAAAGTTTCGTCGTTGTAAGCGATATGTCGCTGTATCCGATGTTGTTTGACTCCTTGCTATCACAAAAAAATCAAATTCCTTTTGTAATTTCGGGATTGTATAAAACTACTACATTTATTTGAGTTGCGATGAAAGATTATTTAATTTTTTGATAGTAGTATTACTCTATATTCGGTGAGGTTGGCATTGAAAATTGTGTCTCTTTATATTACGGTGTGGGCTTATAAATTTACTGGCCTATACGCAAAATATACATAACGAAAGTCACTTACACGGACGACTGTCAATATCTGGTATGAAAAGAAGTTTCTCCGTACAGATAAAACATGTTTCCTGTTTGAATAAAACATATTTGAAATATATCAAATGAATTTATTTAATAACTGAGGATGTATCTAGATATTCTCAAAGTGAATGTACAATTCTATTCTTTCATATTTGAAAAAAATGCTTACAGATGTTATTGCGGTTTCTTTTTTCAATATTTGAACGTTTATTTAAAAAAAACATGTACAATAGTATTATTCAAAGTATTGCCCATCTGAACTATGACTTTTACTGTATTCCAGAGAAGACGTTCTGCATCGACCGGGTCAAATGATAGTCAGAAGGGGCAAGGTCTGGGCTATAATGTGGGTGAGGTAAAACTTCCCATCCACTGTTTTCCATATAGTTTTTAACCGGAATAGCAATGTGAGGCCGAGCGTTGTCATGATGGAAAATTATTGCCTCGTGTCTGGACGCATATTCCGGGCGTTTTTCGGCTACTGCCTCTTCAAACGGATTAATTTTGTTCGGTATCGTTTTCCATTGATGGTTTCCCGTGGATTTAGCAGCTCATAATACAGCACACCCTTCTGATCTCACCATTCCCTTCGCGCCATGGATATTCAGCTTTACCGTTAAATTGGCTGGTTGGCCGGATTTCACATATGATTTTTTGCGCTTGAGGTTGTCGTAATGGATCAATTTTTCATCACCAGTAACAATCCGATGCAAAAATGACGTTCCAGCAGCATTTCGGACATGCAAAACCGCCTTTCGACGTCTCTCGGCTTGAGTTCATGTGGAACCCAATTTCCTTACTTTTGATTATATCCAGCTGCTTTTAAACGTTTTGAAATGGCTGCTTGAGTGAAACCCAAAGATTCTGCGAGCTCTTCTTGTGTTTGGCAACAATCTTCCTCAAGTGATACTTCCAGTTTTTCATCTTTAAACTTTTTTAGCTGCCCAGGACGTTCATCGTCTTCCAAGCCAAAATCACCACTTTTAAATCGTACAAACCACGATGGGGGATGATTCTTAGATAATTACCTTTCAAATTTTGTGAAAAATAAACTAACTCAATTCTCAATAATATACAAACAAGTTATCTTTCAAATACAATTGTACATCCTTAATTATTTTCAATGCAAGCCGTCTATGATAATTAGTTACGCGGAATTTTGTTATAAATTAAAAAAAGTGCACTACATGTGTCCCGCAGTCTTGCAGTTAACTACATGAACAAATGGAATCAGCAGGTGTTCTCAAAATGGCGGGGTATATCGGCTTCACTTCTGGACAACGCACTTAAATAGTATACAGACATAGGCCAGCTTATAGATATTTTTCAAATTTAATTTACGATAAATATGGAGTTGAATAACTTTTTAATCATTCATGCATATTTTGTAAAAAAAAAAGAAAAATATATACAGATCGTATTTGATTGTTTATGAAAAGATACCCAGAAAGAAACAAATTGAATCTAAAAAAGTTGAGTCTCTATAAATAGGATGGAAATTTCAAATTGTAGATAGTTATTCCCAATAGACCGGCATCAAATTATACAACTCTTCAAGAGAATATTAATGATTACTATTGATAAAAGCACCTATTTAGTTACCTCACCACAATATCTTGAATATTAATTGTTGATGAATGAATCAAACATGTCAAAACTTTTGAAAAATATTTCAATGTACTTTTCTCGACGCTATATTGAGATAAATAATCCATATAGGATTTTACGATGGGCCCAATATAGGCCCAAAATTGGGCTAAGTATGTACAACTCTGGCACTAGCTTGGAAGCCGTTATTGGCTCAGACTTGGTGGGACTCACTTGGTTTGCAAGCTTGGACCAGGCTACTTGCTTCTAAAAATATATTGTTAATAAAATTCTTTAGCCAAGTCTGGCTGACTATAGAATGGAAGGAGCTAAGCTACCCAGATTTCAACCAGGGTTGCCAAGGCCGGGTTTCCTAGCGTTGGCTCAAGCTAAGCCCCTTCGTTTAAGTCTGGGGGCTCTTACATGGGAATCTGCTAGATATCGTTTGTATCTAGGAACTGAAGAAGGAAAATTTTATTAGAATGGATGTATCCAAGTGCTAATCGATGTTTACTAATAACGAAATCACAGTAGAGGAAAAATCAGGAATCAAATATAGATTATATATGAAAAGTCAACAATAGCGTTAATAACACTCAACAAAAGTCACAGCTTTGTAGAATTCTCAATATTGATGGAACTGCTATGTTTTTAGATCAGCTGTAGGAGAAAAAAGTTTTACTTTATAAAGGAGATCTCCATTAAACCATTAATATCATTAACAGCATTATCATTTGGACACGAGTGGAGACGGTTCTAAATCTTATTTTACGACGTGATGGCGCTCGTTTTATATTTAAAATGGCGAAAAAAGCAAACAAAACAAAACCATATAAAAGTATAAAGGGGAATCAAGCGTTGTTTACTTGATAGTTTTTGTTAGTTCAAAGAAATTCCATAGATTCAAACTTTGTGCAAGTATATACCTTTTTATTTTGCAAATATTGCGATCGTTATTTGTTAAGTTATGAACAAAGATTCAAAATATTTTAACCCGTTACCATTTGGTAAAGCTGAATGCTTAAGTTATCTATTTCTTGAACAAAAGTGCTTTCTGTTTCAGAAGGGACTTGACTCCAAAAAAATCCGTAGAAATTGCTTACAACGAAAATGTTGTCCAGATATATATTGCACCATCGGATACCGGTATTCTAGCCGATGAAGATGGAGATGGTTTTGTGGAAAACAGTTTAGGTACTTAACTTCGAGCACTAACTGAAATTAAACTTTAGAATAACAGCAGAATGGAAGAAATTATTGTATATTATAAACCGAAGATTAAAGAATTGCTGGTATGGTCTAATGATGGCTATTGCAGCATTATGGAAAAAAATCATCTGGTAGTGAACCACCCACAGCTCGTACAGGGAAAGAGGAGCTTCCTTTGGATCGGTTAGATCATTCGATTGTAAAAGCAGAATCTAAATATAAATTATCTTATATATTGATTGTTGAAGGATGAATCAAACATGTCAAAGCTTCTGCAAAGTATTTCAATGCCCTCCTCTCGACGTTGTATCGAAATAAATATCCTGAAAGACGTGATTTGTGTCTAAGAACTGAAGAAGAAAAAATATTGTGGATGTTTCCAAGTGTTAATCGATGTTTAATAATTACGAAATCACAGCAGGGGATATCTTCAAAGACGAAACGATTTAGATTCTT
The DNA here is from genome assembly GCF_026250575.1 of Diorhabda carinulata. Classification (NCBI taxonomy): domain Eukaryota; kingdom Metazoa; phylum Arthropoda; class Insecta; order Coleoptera; family Chrysomelidae; genus Diorhabda; species Diorhabda carinulata. Next base: position 13,465,901 of record NC_079464.1, on the reverse strand, counting down.
TATAAAAATGCCATAATAGCATTAAGAAAACCCAACAAAACTGAGAGCTTCGTACATTTCTTAATATTGATGATTCTGCTGTGTTTTTAGCTCAGTTGTACGGGAAAAAGTTTTAATTCATAATGGAGATCTCCATTAACGTTCTAGCGTTACCATTTTCTTATCGATGAAGACTTAGGGGATGAAGATGTAAGTGGTTTTGTGGAAAACAGTTTAGGTACTTAACTTCGAGCACTTACTGAAAATAAACTTTTGGAGAACAGCAGAATGAAAGAAACTATTTTAAATGATGAATCGAAGATTAAATAATTGCTAGAATGATCCAAGGATGGCTATTGCATAGGCAGTTAGGATCAATCATAGCTCTTTTACAGGAGGAATGCATTATATACATTATGGAACAAAATCATCTGGTAGTAGACCACGCTCAGCTCGTACAGGGAATTTATGGGTACAGGTACAGATCACTCATGATTAAAAGCACCTAGTCAGTTATTTCTCGTATTTTAATACGGTTACTTCTGTTTTATCATATGCACTTGGTATATAAACTTAACTAAAATGTATTTATTTTAATATAGTTGCATTTACAATAAAAATTGAAAAAATATTGACCGGCCTAGGACTGCTTCTTTACGAATTAACTGACATTGAAACCCGCAATGTTAAGCTACAAAATTTATGAACGTTTCATTATTCTAGAAAGGTGCGTGAATATTATTATCGTCGAATGTCATCAGTTAAACGTACAATATTATTAATAATATAATAAAAGAAGATATATTAGCTAATTTAAAGTAGGTAATAGTGTCCGTACGTATCCGTAAATGAGTGAGTTTCTGCCTCGATTAGTAGATTAAACTGAATTTATTCAACTTGTTCAAATCAAACAATCCTCATTTCAATCTTAAGAAAATACAATTGGAGGTGATAAAATTGAAGTCGTATTCACAAAAGAGTTTACAGACTTTCGTATTATTTGCAATGATTAATATATTTTTGGAACTGAAAATAATTTTACCCTTGATGCGCGTTTAACTTCGAGTAATCGCGATTTTTCTACCATTGTTTTATTAATAGATGAAGGACCACGGGAAAGAATGAACTAGGTACCGAAAAAAATTTTTATTTTGAAATTTTAAAAAATTTTGAAAAATTTTAAGTTTGAAGTCGAATAAAAAGCTTGAAAATTGAGGTAATTAAATTTTCCAAAGTCTTGATGCTGTAATTTATTTATTACATTGTAACAAATTGAGAAATGCATTTAGTACATTGAACCTAAACAAATTGGTGGGTCAACTAGAAACTCGATGTCATCTTTTTCTTTAACAACCACTGAGTCTTTGTGCACCTGAATTGGTCAAGAACTGCTTCCAATGAAGGAGGTCATTCAATTTAGCCGGTTTAATGACCATTGTACAGATTTTCAAGTAATTTGATTTGTGTGTAAAAAATTTTGGTTCTTTCTTGTCGACTTTCAGCACTCGAATTGGTCGTGTCGCAATAGGGCACTTTTTAAAGTAGGCACAAGACAAAAAAGTTTCAAATTTTACCTCTTTGCCGCAGTTAATTACTGTGAACGATGAAGGTTTGATTCTGCTGTTTCTGAGTACATCTCTCCAGTCGATTTCTGGTTCACGAGGCTCATATAAGAACGCCCTCTTATGGACTACTTTAACAGTCTGAAATCGTTGCAGTGTACAAACTGTGTAGTGAAGAAAACGTATAACCGTAAAGTTTTGTTTTGTCCTGCGCACGAGCCACAAAAAATAAGTGAGTGCTTTACTGTTGGGCTCAGAATATTTTTAAAGAAGCATGGAGCAAACATCATCACCCCCCTTTCGAGCGGCACTTTCGTTGTATGTGTAAAATACTGATGTCGAGTCTGACAACACATGAATGTTCCAGGCAATGAAGTTCAGTTGACGAAGGTAGTACACGTCAGACGTAGTTATATTAGGAGAAGGTAAATTTTTTTGAAAGTCAATGGTAATTCCCTCAATTTCTTCATTTTTTCTAGCCACTTTGCGACAGTTTCTGTTTGATTGAATGAAACTTTTCACTTTTAACCAAATGTACTTTTTTTCGCTCTCCTTTTTATGTTATGATGCTTTAATTTCTTCGTCAGTAGCCTTTACAATTTTATCTTCTAAAACTGATATCTCAGATTTAAGTAAATCACATCTGCTGCCATTTATACTTTCAAGGAAAATCAAAAGAAATATTGTTTCCACCAAAAATGTCACGAAATGTTGTCAAACCAATACGGTGATCTATGTTAGCCTCATTATATATTCTATATAATTTTGCTTTATTTATATGGTTGATGTATATTCCAATAAATAATAGAATTTCCTCCCTTCAAGTGATTTAATGAAGTCAATAACTGTTAATTAAATTTTATTTGGCAGTTAATTTGGTCTGTGTTTTGTGTTTACTACGACCAATCTATCTGGGGTTCCCCAAATTCGGTCAACTGTTTTTTAACGTTTGCACACGGGGTTTGTTATATCGTGTGAGGTTGAAAGAGCTTTGTGGCAAACTGTTACATCCATTAATGTATCGCTATCATCAATATGAGCACGTACACGATAAGAATAAGAGGAGATACTTGCTTCTGCATAATCCTTTCTGTTGCGACGCCGCTGATCAGAAACAACGATGATCAATCCACACAAATACTGATTCTGTTTGTTATAATCACCCAGTTTATTAAAGTTAGATATTATACGTTGCCGTTCTTCGGGCAAAATAACTTGAAAACATTTATACCGGAAGCACCTGCAATTATCACCAATCTTATTACTTAAGACCCGCAGGTTTTTCATAACGTCCTTCATTCTTCCTTATTTTCACATTACCTTGTTCACTAGTCCCATCTACACCGTCTGTTTCACTAAAATCACTCAACATGCTACTATTTAAATATTAACAGAGGTTAGGTTGAGGTTATAGCTCCCGTGGTACCCAGAATTTGGTAAAAAATTGGACTTGACTTTGATCGTTTTTCCCTTATGGCAAACTAATAAAAATTAATACTTAACTCAAATCGTCATTATTTTCTTATAGTCTATTTTTATGTACGAAAGTGTAAAATTCAATGGCGTTCAAGTTTAGTTGAAATTTTGCTTAATAAATCTAGTATTGAAAAAGTTAGAACTAGCGCCCTCTATGATAGTCAGACATAAAAACAAATTGGATGTATCAGCTTCCAAAACATATTTGTATGAAATTTCAATACAGTGTTGCCAGTGGCTGCGGCAAAATCGTAAAAAATGTGTAATTTTTTTGTTATTCAACGACCTTTATCTTGAATTCGTATGGCGTTACGGAAATTTTTTACTGAGCAAACCCCAAATATTTTTTAGGTTTCTATCTATGCTAGAGACGTGATCACCTTTTTTTTCGAAACACCCTCTATAAGTAACTATTTGCCAATAAAAATTGGAAATTTTATCTCTTGAACAATTTTAGATTTTTCCATCTAGTAAGAAAGTTCAAATTGTGTATTCAAAACAGTTTAGTTAACGAGGGTCGCTAGTTAAATTTTGAATTATAACAAGACTGATCTAAATATGTTATATCTCACATTACTATCATAAAGTTCGATTTTTTCAATGGTGAAATTAGTCAGAATAATCATTTTCAGAATCGACAGTATGGGTCTTTCAAGCCGAACCAAATCCAACAAAAATTGTTCGAAGCACTTCGAAGCAAAGGTCGCGAATACTGATCACCGTTCCATTAGAGCAACGTAGAACGGTGATGGTACATCATCATATGTTTGAAAAAATCAGGGAAACCATTCGCAGAAGACGAATTATTCTCCACCACAACAATGCGAGCTCTCATATATCAGTTCAAACAAAAACTTTTTTGAACAATCGAAACCGTACAGTCCTTGACACCCAACGATTTTTTCTTATTCCTGCAGATCAAACATAAATTACGAGTTTAACGTTTTTCCACACTTGAAGCGGTGGGATAACTTTCATTAGTCATTATTACATGTGCCCCTGTAAACCAGTGAATAGGTTATTTGGAAACTTCGAGTTGCAGTCATAATAATTTGAAAATCAATATTCATCTAAATACATTTAAGTTAGAAAAGCATAAAACTAAACTTTCAGTTGAGCAACTTGAAATTGAACTGTATTAATGTTTAATTTGATAGAATAATCAATAATTTATTTCAGTAAATCTTAACTTTTTCACAAATTGTTAATTAAACACTTTTCTCTTTTGCAAACTCAAAAATAACATCAGTGCGTTGTTGATGTAGAGTATGATCAAATAAAAGTCAGAATGTTTATTATGAATGATTATTGATGGAAACCTGCATGAGATGACGTTGAGAGATTGTACGGGTACTTACTTTAACAATTCATATCTTCAACTTTTATGTACTGATTTCATCATAGATCCAGGAATGAAGAGCTGGTAGCACTTGAGGGTTTGGTTTGGACAGAACTCTGGGAAATTAAATTTTCCTCAGTCCCATACCAACTTCGATACCTTTGAAAATACCACTTTCTTTTAATGAATTTCACCACTACTCAACGATTTTCACCCATCTCATAGTCATATTCATCAAATTAGTTAAGTGGAAAAAACACAACCGCTGGTGGTATAGATCAGTAAACGTGATTGACTTTTTACCGGCCCAGAGAAAACAGTTCAGATCAATGTGGAAAAGAGATTGAAAGAAGCTGACCTTTTTGGAAGGGTAGCAGTTGAGAAACCTCTTTTGAAGTGTCAGAATGAAATCAAGACGTTGCAGTGGAAGCATGTAGAGTGGGATAGAGTTTTATTGAGCGATGTGTCAAAGTTTATGTTATTCTATGTGTAATCTCGACTGTGAAACTCGAAGGAGGCTCGGTAATTGTTTGGGGATGTTTTGTAGGAAGGGCGACTTAAGACATGGTGAAAATTGAAGGGATTTTGGATAACGAAGGCTATAAAAATAATCAATGAAAATGTAGTACGTTCTGACCAGCGCCTTTTCGGCAGAAAATTTAGATGTGTTATTGTAAGTGTCCGTGTATGATCGTAGTCAGATCGGAAGTATGCGTGATTGGTGTGTCCCGACTTTTAGACGGTGTAATTGTAAGTGCTGGTATAGTGATAGTGGAAAATTATGTTTTTAGTACATTTTTCAATCCAGTTGTGTTCAAAAATACGAAAAATTGTATTATATTTCCCCTCTCAGACACTAGTCCGACTGTATGATTGTAGTTAGATCGGAAATATGCGTGATTGGTGTGTCCCGGCCTTTAGAAAATGTAATTGTAAGTGTTGGTTTAGTGATAGTAAAAAATAATGTTTTTAGTTCATTTTTCAATCCAATTGTATTCAAAAATACGAAAAATTTTATTGTGACTACCCATGATTACCAGTTTGTAATAAACAGTCGCTTTTGCATTGACAGAAAAAGTTGTGTTACAGCTAACGTTCCACGTTAAATCAATTCACATATTTGGACGTTTTTACTGATTGATCAGGAATTATTTGATTCTGTAGTTTCGAGAAACTCCATATATACGTTCACGGCAAAACAGTAAATATCTACTTCGATTTACTTGTAACCGTTTTCATTGATTTCTTGTGTTTATTAGCTATGGCGTCCGGATAGTGTATGTCTTTTTGTGCTTCAACTATTTTTCATTTATTGAATAAAGTTACTTAAAACAAACTGTTCATTTCCTTCCGCCATCATCCGTGAGTGCCTCGACTATGAATTATAAAATATTCTATATTCTAAAAAGAGATATCGCTCCTTAACCATCGAAACTCGATTTAATTTTTCTACAAGGTCATGAGAAAAGAATTAATAATAAGTCGGAAAAAAATCACGCGAACGAACTAGTGTAGATTTAAAACTTCAAAGTTGGTAACTAGCTTTCCTGAATTGCTAATTTAGTACGGTAGATATGTATCTCAAGTTTGAAATTATGATTGTAATTTTTCGACTTCGTGTTCACTGGCCGTATTCTTCGCATTTTCTAACCTTTTTCGAGTAATATGTATTATACATTTAGACGTTTCTTTTCCTAGCAACGCAAGAAAAAAACTCCAAGTTTTTTGGGTAGTAAGAAATTGAACAAGTTATATAAACACATTTTAACATTCCGTGTGAACGAAAAGATCGTTGGAAATTATTTCCGGCCAGTGTAAAAATAATGAAATGATTTTTTCTACTTATCACTATATGCAGTTAGTACCTATATTGGAAATATAAATATATACAATCATTAGTATTATGAACAAGTTGATTGTTTGTTATACAGGGTGTCCCACGACGAGTTGAAACTATCTGTATATGGCAAAATAGTTATAGTAAAATCATGAAAATTTCTACTTTTGGGTTTTTGGATACGATCTTTTTAACTAAAATATTTTCAAAGATGTCCGATTTCCGATTCTACCGGAAGTCGATTGTAACTTTGTTATTTTAAATGAAACACCTTAAATATTAATAAATTTTTTAAAACGAAGTGAAATTTTAGTATACTTTTATCTGAAAACTTTTTTCGAAAAATGCATACTTTTTGAGTTAATAACTTTTTTGTAAAATATTTGACCCTTGCAGACCCTTAGATATGGAAACAAAATTTTTATTTTGTACAGGGTGTGTATAAAAAGTGTTCAAAGTTTAACTTCAAAAAATCAAATTTCTTCATTTTTTTAAATGGGACCACCCAGTTTTTTCTATTTTAATGCATTCAGGGGTAAAAAATTCATGTATACTTACCTTATTAGTCAATTGTTGATACCTTCGAAAAACGTTAAATGGTTCATTCACAATTTAATAACGAATAAATAAAATTTAGATCAGACCTGATTCTCCAAAAATTTACAGAAAACATTTAATATCTGGATATAGGTTTAGGTTTATATATCTGGATAAGGTTTAGGTATAGGAAAGTATACATAAATTTGCCTTATTTTTCACCCCCAAATGCATTAAAATAGAAAAAACCGGGTGATTCTATTTAAAAAAAATAAAGACATTTGATATTTATGAAGTTAAACTTTGAACACTTTTTGTACACACCCTGTATATAATGAATAATTTTTCAACATAGATTCAAATACGTCTGATCTTGCTAGAAGCAACCGAACAGAAACCATTTTCATATATTTAAGGGTATTTTCGTAATAAAATAATTTATAACGGTGAAATTTTTTACAAAAAAATTAATAACTCAAAAAGAATACATTTTTCGAAAAAAAATTTCAGACAAAAGTATACTAAAATTTTACGTAGATTTCAAAAATGTATTAATATACAGGATGTTCCATTCAAAATAACAAAATTAGAGTCGACTTACGGTAGAACCGATCATTCTTGAAAATATTTTAATTAAAAAATCGTATCCGAAAACTCAAACGTAGAAATTTTCATGATTTTACTATAAGTATTTTGTCATATACAGATAATCGTGAGACACCTTGTATAGTATGAGTTTGCTTTTTACTGATGTCCATCATTCATCATAATTTTCAATGATAATTATTTTGTGTGTATAAGGAGGGTTTTTAATCTTCGTGTTTGTTCACTGCTATCAAGTAGATTCTTTTCTAGCTCGTTCCGGTGGTCTGTTTAAATAGCTCTCTCCGAAATCACTTATTTCTTCTTTGATGGAATTCACTCGAAGATCTTTCCTGATTTCAATGTTGGGTTTGAACCACGGTGCGTCGGTGGTTTTGCGAGATATTTTAGACTGAAATCTCTTTTTAATCTCGAGGTGAGAACTGAGTCCCATATGTCCATATTGGATGGAAGGCATCTTTGGATTCACGTCCTAGTACCCAGTAGTGTTTGCTGAATTTAAATCCTATTTGTTTTCTTTAAATAAAGATATGTGTTTTCCAGGCAGGTCCTTTGTCTAGATGGATATTTCCGTTAGTTTGTCTCTTTAGTATTACTGTTGGTATAACTTCCTTACTTCCTTATATTTCTTCTTGTATCAGCAGTAAACAGTAAGTATAGAATAGATCCAAGCACATTACCCTGAGGCACTCCCGATTTTGCTGGGAGAAGTTTACTTCTTTTTCATCCATATTTGATCATAAAATACTTTAGTTGCTAATATAAGGTACTTATATTGTGTGTGGAATGTGTTTCTTGAGTTTAAAAAGAAAATATTGGTGCCAAAACTTATCGAAGTCTTGGATCACATCCGGGAAAACTGCTATCAATAGCTTTTGTCTTCGATGTACTTGTTTGATAGTACTGTATTGTCTGAATTAGTGATTTGATAACTAGCAATTTTTCCTGTAATTTGCTCAGGACAGGGAGGAGATTGATAAATCTATAGGAATTAACATTATTAAGAGTTTTAGGGTTATTTTGAGTACTATACCTTTCTTAGGAAGTTCTTTGACTAGTTTTCTGTGAAAAGTCTAGTTAATGGTGTCATCTGGTATGGGGTTACTGTTTATTGCTTTATATTTATCTTTCTGTTTTATTTAACTATGATGGAAATGGTTGGAAAACTTGTTATAAATATTTTCTCGGATTCATCTGCATTTTTCTGGTCTATCCAGGTCTAGATTTCTAGATTTAGATATTTTATGTTTCTCCTAGCTTCCTATAATAAATAGCGGACTCAGCAGTGCTAGAAATAGATGTATTCCTGGAATGATTTGTTTTTCAGGTCACTAATACGTTTTTTAGTTTACTGGAGATAGTTTCCTATTTTATCACCTGGATATCTAATTTGTTTCCAGGTTTTTTTTCATTTTATGTTATTTGGGCAGTTTCGTTGTAGTCTTTGTGTTGATGTTGTTGCCATTTGTTACTTGTGCTTACGTTGAGTATGGTTGTGTCAATGTTGTTTTGATGTGCTAGATATTTTTTGTACATGGACAAGAATATAAATAATTAGAATAGAATATAAGAAAAATTCGTAATAACTAGTTTCACATACATATCATGTATCTTTATCACAAGACTTAAATTTAGTATCAACCTTAACCTAATTCCCTTTCATGTTTTCAGTTCTTTATAAAACTAGAAAATCAGGAATCTGATCCATTTTATTTCTGGTTTGATTTGTTTTATCGAGATGCTTGATGTTTTTACCGTTGGCACATTTCCAAAGTCTCTTTGTAGATCACTCTTTCGAATATCTCAGGATGCTATTAAAGTCGTTTCCTTGTAATATTTGATTATACGAGGGTTGTTGTTCTAATTTTTGATTTGATTAAGACTAAGTTTTATTCTACCGATTACTTAGTTATCGCTACACACGTTAAACAACGCGCGTTGGAAAATGTGCCGAATTTAATCGGAACGTGTTCAAATTATTTATATGTACCGCGAACTAATACCAAGCAAATTTTGAGAACCTATATAGGGTGATCCCGTCTCTAGGATAGATAGAAAACTGAAAAATATTTGTGATTTGCCATCCGTATTCAAGATAAATATGTTTTGGAAGCTGATACATCCAATGAATTTGTTTTATGCCTGACTCTCATGGAGCGCGCTAGTTACACGGTTCGATTTATTAGACAACTTTCAATTTTACACCAAAAAGATACTCTTGGTAAAACTTGATACTGTGTACTGTTTTGGGACTATTTTGTTTTGAAAATTATGGAGTGAAATATAATTCAATTAGAGTAGGTGCTTGAGACAATTTGTTAGCACCTATTATTAAAAATTATGGTCTTTACGTTGCAGCTTTTCTCATTTCCTGTCTAGCTTTTATATTATCATTAAAAAATATAGTATTTGAAATACGATATGAAATTTATCAATTTTCAACTGTTTACTCATATCATCTGATTGTTTTAATCCAAAATAATTTGTGCCACGCCTATGCCTAGGTCAGTGACAGAGACTTTGCCATCGCTTTTATTTCTTCTTTCTTTCTTCTTCAGTTAGTCTTACCCAAATTGTTTTTAGCGGTCTACCGACTTGTCCGATCCCCCGTCTCCCCTGCCCCTCTAGTTTCAATGTACCCCCTTCGTTATCGATGGCCGGACACTGCTTGTGAGTCGTGCCTCGAATATAAATGCCAATTTCAGCGTTTTGTAATGGCAAGATTTACAAGATTTTATAGAACCATCACAAAAAGCTTATAAATATTAGAGATGTACTGGGTAATAATAGATAATGTCTAAGTAACGGCCAGGATACAGAAAAGGACACGAAATTAGTACGCGTTGATTATAATATGGTTAATTTTTCAAATTTCGTTATAATCAACTAAGCTTCATAGATAGAAATATTTTTCTTGAGATGTTTTTCCGTTTTAAGATTTATAAATTATATTTCTAATATCACACGTTCAATTAAATCGATATACAGTTTTTCAATATCCATACATGCATAATCAAAATAGTAAACAGGCCAGACATTTACATAAAACACGGGATGGACTTCGGAATGTGAGAAAATAAAGATGTAAAAATGTATTTTTCCATTCTGAAAAATTATCCTAAAATATATTAATTAATTTTTGCATTCACTATGCTCTAAATTAAAGAAAAAATACCCACATTCATTAAAAAATTTGCTTTTTAGTCCGATCAAATTAGACCAAAAAATAAGACTGCAGCTACATAAATTCCCATCAAGCTGAAAATCAGTAAAATTGCTTAAAATATAATTAAAAAGAAAATTTCAAAGTTCCCACATAAAAATACCTTAGACAAAAACGTATTAATAATTTTTTTCCTAGTCATCGTTTCTGAGATATAAGGATTCAAAAAATTGTAATGTTTCAGATTTACTGTCTATATTCTATGTCTTAATGGTTATAATGATTTCACAAGAAATACCAAAGCTGCAAAACAATATCGTCGAACTTTAGCAACATCTTTGTTAATTGATAATTTATTTGATGAACTTATGAGAGTTCCAACCAGTCAACAGAAATTTCTCACAAGTCTCGGTTCAACTTTTACAATTTTTAGAATTACTATATCTCAGAAACAGTGGCTTATAGGAAAAAAAGTATAATACGTTTTTTGTAGATAATTTTATTATCTACAATTTTTGTCTAAGGTATTATTATGATAAAACTCACCATTTTGCTGAAAATTGGGGAAAACTCATTTTTTGACGTTTGACCCCGAATGAAATTCAAATTTTACTTACGTTTGAAAATCAATGTTTGAACCCTTCTACCTATATAATCAGTATGATGCAATTTTTTTCGTACCTTGTGGAAAAATGAAATTTTTACATTGCACTTTTTCACCTTCAGCTATTTGGAAGTTATAAGTTATACGAAAATATTCAAGATATAACTTAAAAAAATATTTTAACTATCTGCTAAAAGAAGTGATACGCTTATGAATTACGGATGCTTCCTCATTTTATTACTCTCGAACTTATAATAATAAATTGTAGTAGGTGTATATCAAAACAAAAGAGAAACATTTGAAGCGAAGTGAAGAAGCTTCTGTCACTGACCTATGCGAACACAGCTGGAACCTGAGCTTGTTCGGAATATTTTCAAATTGTTTTTTTGCAATCTTCCCTTTGATTAGATAATCAGTAAAATATGACAACCTATACGTTATGTAATGTGACGTAAAGTCGGGTGTAATTTAATGCTTTTCCTGTACCTGATACTCTCATTATCTAGACGAGAATCTACGTACCTTTTGATTTTAAAACTATTCATGGCAGAGATTAAACACTTTCATCAACAAATATGAGACAATTCAGTCGATTTTATTGTTGTTTATAAAATATGTAATATATATGTATAAATACAGAGAGTGCAAAAGCTTGTAGCGAAAATATTGGGAGGTAGGAAAAATATTTTTTCTACGCCCATGTCCCATGTTTGTAAACATAAAAATCGCACTGTCAAAATTCCTTGTACATGACATTTAACAATAACATACACGTAATGAGTTCTCATAACATACACGTGCGTTTTGAGAAGAAAACTTTTTGGTTTACTTAAATAACATCAAATTTTTATTTACATAAGACTTTATTTGGCATTAGCGAGATATATTTAGGATTGAAAGAGTGACGCTCTTAAATGTAGGCAGTACAATATGCAATTTTTTCAAAAATAGGACAAGTAGCATGCTATGAAAATAAACGTCATGTCATTTATATTGCCAATTTCTTGAACAAAATATGATTGTATCCGAATAATCATTTTCTCAACTTTATCTATTGATATGGGCGTAGAAAAAGTATAGTACGTTACATGAGTTGTAAGCCTATTAGATACTCATGAAATTTATGCACTTAGTGCGTAGTGGGTTACTTACAACTTTTGTTATGTAATATACTATTGTTATACGTATCAGGCATCTAAATTTTACAAAATAGATTCTAATGAAATTCTAATGAAATCAATGAAACGACAAAATGTTGAAATGAAACAGTTTCGACTCCCGCATTATTATTTTTTATATTTTCCCACCAAACCGAATGAAGAATAATATGCACATGCAATGGCGTGCATGGCATTGAACCTTCTGAAATTCTTCTCGGAGGTCATTCATCCCGTGTTTTTCGTTTGTTTGCCTTAAAGAACAAGTGAAATTCAATTGGGGAAGGTTAGTGCCACATCATGACGAATTTCGATTAAATACAGTGGCCTCCTTTGCTCAACAATCATACACAGATACATAAGCGCAACAATATATTTTATAGGGGGTTCAATTGATTATTTTTCATTTTGTTCGTTATCAATATTATATATTAGCTGTAAATACCCGCTTCGTTATTTTTTGAGTCATAAATAGGGTGTTTCTAAATTAATGCGACAAAATTTAGAAGGCGAATCAATTATGGTTGGTCCTAATGAAATTTTTTAACTCTGTTTTCTCCTACCCTACCAAGAGGGTAAAGAATTCTGTAAAATATGTGTGTGAATCCCTTGTCGATGGTATTTTTTTACGTTCGAAAATTAACAATCCTCGCAATATATATTATCAATTCGTTTTTCCCAGAATAAAATAAAAATGTTACTAAAAATTTAGAATAGATTCAGAAAAAAAAGCAATATCCTGAGTGATACCTTGTTTTAATTACAATTAAATTTCAGGCATTTATTCATGTCTATCAGCGGAGATAAATAGCTTTTGAGAAATTAATTTTTGAGTTAGGTTAGGTTTAGGTTAGGTTAGTTTAGTTTAGTTTAGGTCAGGTTAGGTTAGGTTAGGTTAGGTTAGATTAGGATACTTTGCGCCGATGTAATGACAACTTATTGTCCTCCCGGCGTACGCAACTCCCAGGGATTGAGAAACAAGGAGGGTGGTTTAGTGGGTGAGAGTCCCACACAAACTCACAGCATTGCACCCGCCCGCTGTGAGGACGACATTAGCTTCCACCCTACCTTGAGGCCAAAAAAAAAAAGGTTAGGATACTTTAGGACGATTAGGAAGATTTTCCCACACACATCAAAAAGAAAAGGTTAGGTCTTCCCGGTACCTGTCTCCCCGCTTCTTTCCGCTGATCATTATAAATCGACTGTTCATAATCTAAAGTTCTATTCTTGATATTATTGTCGTTTCTTGTTTGTAATTTCGAATGGCATTGCAGGTTGAGGACTCACAATAAAACTGTCTAAGAATTTTTCCAAAGTACCAAAGTTTCGATCTAGATTCCAATTTTTGAAGTTTTACTTTAATATTTCAAGGTAATGGCATATTTCAAATGGATAAAGGGAAGGAGGCACCAGATGAAATATACTGGTTAAGATTGCAGTTGTTGTGGAAGATATTAGTAGAAAATATACCGCAATAGCAAATAAATCATTGGTCATACAACTCCAAACACCAAAACGAAAGACATTCATTCTTTCTGTATTAGTGGAAAATATGTTGACTATTTCAGTTTGTATGAATACATGCTCTCCACTTTTGCCGAATTTCTCAAACTAGGTACCAACCACAAAACAATATAAAGGTAACTGTTTTCGATGATCCTTCGTTTCTTTGCTAATAGCATCAGGAGTAAATATTAAGGAGATAAAAACATGATGTTATTGAAAGTATGTACAATTTCATGTTGAATTCTTTATGGTAAATTAGTAAATCATATCTTTTGATTTCGAGCGAAAGTATCATAAAAAATATAACACTCAAAAAATAGCAGTGATCAATGTATATTTAATTTAGAACGTCTTGTATAGTCCCACTAGCAGAAGCGTAGAAAACTATTCAAGTTTGGCATCGACGCGACGTTGGAAAGTGGCACATGCGTGAAAATGCGATGCATATGATGCGAATGTTCATAATTGGTCTTTTATTTTAATACACAAGCTACTTTATTATATCGAGACACGGTCTGATGGACATGCTTCCACTTTATATATGTGTCTGAAAATGTAATTTGATTGTTATCGGACAATCGGAGACGCGCTGGATTCAGAATAACCAGATGCATTAATTTGTAACCTTGCTTAGTTCAAATTATACAAGGTGTTTAAAAAAAAGGTAATTCCGTCTCTAGGATAGATAGATATTACTCTTTTTTTACTATAGAATTCATCAATCTTCTAAACGGTTTGAGTCAGCTATGAGTTCATCAAAGTGAAGTTGAATTCTGTCTTTCAATTCTTTAGGTGAATTTACCTCTTTAGCATAAACTTTTTCTTTAAGATACGACCAAGCTGTGTAATACAATGGATTAAAATCGTATGACCAAGGAGGCCAATGAATCGGAGCTTCTGCACCTTTACCAATCCATTGATTTGAAAAATGGTTACTCAACCATCTACGCTACGACACCTTCTATCAAAGTGCTTTGGAGCTCCATCGTGCATGAAAAATAGAGTTTGGTTAGCGTTAAAAATTCTAATATCTAAGTGATTGCTTAAAAAATCCAAGTATATACCAGCACATTTCCAAGTATGTTTGACAAAAATCTAACCGGTAGATCGTCTGACAGGAGCTCTTAGACTTGATAAAGATGATAAAGATGTAGCTGTTGCTTTTTAAGTATCTTTTATTTTTTAAGGTCTAACATTCCCAGTCCCATAAGGCGTACCAGCTGCACTAGAGTTTCCTTAACAGTTGGCTAAGGTTAATAACATTTCAGAATTTGTTTTTGAAATTTTGACATTTTGATTAAGAATATCTAATTTAACAAATAACAAGTTTTCAGAAATGTAATTATTATTGCCTCAACGTTATAACTATCAATGAATGTCAGGTTTCCTTGACAAACTCAAAAAAAATATTATTGTTGTGTAAAATTTAAAGTTAAATATTTATGGGTAGTCAGGGGTGGCTTTAGTATGAAACAAACAACAGTTTGAGTCCCAAAACTGCAATACACGATCATCAAATTGTTGTTTGTTTCATACTAAGACCTCTAAAAGCCCATTGCTCATACTTATTTAACTTTGGAAACCAAGATCCTATACTGATTAGGCTGGATTTTTGTGAAACGCTAAAAGAAACTGAATTACAAAAAATACAATAGAAATCTGTATAAAATGTGCGTTCCCGTTTGACATTTGGCAGTAATCTTGGTTTGTTATCTGTTAATTATTTAATATAATGTTTCATGGAGTCATTTTTTCAACTACAAGCAAGTCTGCCGGTATTTGCAAGTTTTAACTTGTAGAATTCACCGACAATAATAAACATGCGCTTGTATAAAGTAAACACTCTTATTTTTGGTTTGTGAGATACTGTTTAGACTTTCACCTGACAATATGAAACAGAAATTTGAAGTGTATTATTTTGAAATTTAATTAATATTGTATGGGGTGGTCAAAAACTTTTAATCAGTAGTGTACGTCTATTTTTATAATTTTAGAGCGGTTTATACAATTTTAGGAAGTTTTACAAAGTATATACGTCAATTTTTATCATTTTTGCGTAGTTCATTTAATTCTAAAGTCGTTTTTTTAATATTCTAATGCAGTTAACATAATTTAGATCATTTTGACAGCTATATACGTCGTCTTATATCATTCTAGCGCACTTATATAATTCTAGATCGTCTTAGAAACCCCATACGTCAATTTTTATCATTTTGGTGCAGTTCATATAATTCTAAAACGAAATAGTAAACACATAAGTCGTTTGTTTAATATTCTAACGCAGTTAACATAATTTAGATCATTTTGACAGCTATATACGTCGTCTTATATCATTCTAGCGCACTTATATAATTCTAGATCGTCTTAGAAACCCCATACGTCAATTTTTATCATTTTGGTGCAGTTCATATAATTCTAAAACGAAATAGTAAACACATAAGTCGTTTGTTTAATATTCTAACGCAGTTAACATAATTTAGATCATTTTGACAGCTATATATGTCGTCTTATATCATTCTAGCGCACTTTATATAATTCTAGATCGTCTTAGAAACCATATACGTCAATTTTTATCATTTTCGCGCAGTTTATATAATTTTTACAGAGTAGCTGTCTACCTAAAAAACCTTGTCTGTATAGATGTCAGAAACTTTGGAAAACGATGAGAGAAATTTTACAATCATCAGCTGGATTCGCAAAAATCATCACTGTCAATTGATCTTTAGTCGTTTTAAAACCAGATCATGTTTTCCCAAGTTAAGCTATTTCAATTTACATTATGCTTACGAATTAACAATAATTAATAACTTTATCGATATATTTTTTTTCTTCAACACACTTTATCTTGATTACGGATGGTATTACAAAGTTTTGTACTGAACAAATCCCAAATATTTTCCAGTTTTCTTTCTAACCTAGAGGCGGGATCACTTTAAACACCCTGTGATAAAAATTATGATATATATTTCCTCAAATGTCACATATGTCGCACCGAAAAACTCCCCTCATTTTCGTACCATCATATATATCACATTAATCGTACAAAAAATATACAGGGTCATTAATAACATGATATTAAACGTAAACCCAATCATTACTTGTGGAAGGTTACTGACAAGCACATTGACATGCTGTACTTTAATTTGCGTGTCTATTTCCGATAACGGAAATCCAAATATTATTTTCCTGTCCAATTCAAAGGTGTATAATTCATTTTTCAAACAATGAATTACATACTTACGAAAACTGAGGTATTTCAAAAAGGCATTAAACATTAGAAAGATTTCGAAATAGCACAAGATGATAATGATTTCATGTAGATACAAGAAACGTGCCTTACAGATTAATCATCAAAATTTTTTTGAGGTGCATATAAATGTTTTGGAAAAAATAGTAATAAAAAAAATAGAAATAAAAATCGAGATAATTTTGGGCTTTTTGTGAAGTAAGAAAGTACACAATTGAAGATTCGATGATACACTAAGCTTATATAAAGCTTCAAATCTACCACCTCTTTTTTCGAAGCCATATTTTGTAGCATACTATAATGATTTGAGCCCTCAATTGTTATATATATGCTCTTGCTCTTCATGTCATACCTTCTCCCCAGTTCTTTCCATGATGTTGCTAAATTTTCTACTTTTTATCTTTCCAGGTTCCATTGCTAAATCCATACTATCAATATCAGCAGCATACTCAACAAAATAGTTTCAATTTTTCTTGACTTTTTCGGAGTATATGACTCAGTATACAGTTTTGTAACAAATATTCTAGCAGTGGTGAGCTTCTGAAGTAAGTATCAAAATATAATGATATAATTTTGATTGAAATGTATTCCTTGTTAGAGAAAGCACCAAATTTCTACGTACAATGTAACTGCAAAAGTTATTTGTCCACATGTTTGGAGTTATATATAAGGTACAAAGTCCAAAGATTATTTGCATCAAATAAGACTTATAAAAACGACGCCTACAAGTTGGGTACCGCGATCACTTAGTGCTTCTAATAAGCTCGTCTGCTTCTAGAGTTGACTCATTATTTCTCAATCAATAGTTGTTGTCACGTCGTCGTAAACTCTTTAGAAGAAACCAAACAGTTTGTTGTATTTATAAGAATTTAGCAAAATAAATTTCATATTCCACAAACAACAAATTTTATATGATGTCAGGTTAGTTTTGTTTTGTTACGATATGGTCTTGTTTGAGATAGCCCTGATATAGCATTATTTCTTCTGCGGTTTTTTTTTGGCCAAATTCCGAATGATATGTTGGTAAGTACCACATATACTCGGTTAGTTTTATGTTTGATTGATTCTGAATCAATGCGCTTAATATTTCTATCATGCGTCAATTTGAATGTTGAATTTTCGATTTGAAGGTTCTAATATTTTTTAAAACATATCACAATATTCAATTAATCGATTCCTAGAGGATGAATGCATAAGAATTCGAAAGCCCGGGAATATATTAGAGTTAGTACACTTTTTTGTTTAATTGTATATTCCTTAGTAAAATTTTTAAGCTAATGGCATTAGCGGGTTCTCATAGTTATGATCGATAACGATCGTTTATGCTTATTTGAAATATTGCTAAATAGAGTTAGCCATCAAACATCAACATCACCTTTATCAATAAATAATTTCACCTGAAAATGACAAAGACGGAGTCAGTGAACAGTGGCCAATGCCCTGAACATGAGGCATTCTGATGTTTCCAGAGTAAGTTACCAAAAGACTGGTAAAACGCAGTTCCGAAAGAAAAACGTGGGTATAAGATAGAGATGACTGATCCATTGTCAGTACATCGCTGAGAAATCAAGTCTTCACTGGTGTTCAAGTCAAACAAGAACTTAGAGAAAAGAAAGCGTAGTGGGTCTGCATAATAGATATAGAAGACACCAAGTCTACAGAAAACCTGGAGAAATTTTTATGTAGAAAGAAAAGATGACTTTTGGAGGAAGTGCACTTAAGAAGAAAGTTAGAGCTTGAAATTCTGCACCATCCACGAAATCTAACCTCAAAACGGGGCTCACTGAGGAATGGGCTAGCATCGAACAAGATCTAGAAAAGCTACTTATTCGATTCATGGAATAGTGTATTGGAAGTCGTTATTAGTGCCAAGGTAGAAACACTAAATATGAATAGGTTAATTTGAAATAAATTATTATTTTGACGAATTAAGCCTTATCTTTACTGTTAATTATAACCCTTATTCATTGTTTAAGATTTTTTTTCGTTTGATATTTCACCTTTATCAAAAAATTATTCAATTACAACATTGACCACTCATTATTAGGTGAAGACTAATGGTGGATTTGAGATGTTTAAATCAGAAAAGACTTGAGCGCGAGCATGCGACTTGAGTCGATTTTTTGCTCCCAAGATTTCTGTTATAAAACTGATTTTACTAAAATGGTATATTTTTTGTTATATAAATGAACGGAGATTTGAATACAATTGAAAAAAAACAAGTTTCAGTCATACACTTTATTGAAGTTTGATAAAGTTTTCAGCACGAATGATTTTGTTTCAGTTGTATTCCATCGACAAAGACGCTGAAGATGTCTTTGTCTTTGGAAATTTTTCACGTGCGTAAAATTTCCGAAGTGTGTCTATTGTTTCGTTTTATGGCTGCCTTAGATGAGGAGGAATGTAAAAAATAAGACAACTCATTTATGTTGTTCAAATTACTAAGGAACATTTACCTTGCTACAATTTCAAGCATGTCAAATCAAAATTTTTATTCCGAAGTACTTGGAAGAACTTGTTGGCTATTAAATAAACATTGGCGTACTTCAAGGGGTACTCATATTGTCATCATTTTATTAAAAAAAAAACAATAGATCAGTTTTTTTAACGTGGCGCTTTTCATTGCAATTGAAAGAGAAATATTGAATCTTATTTATACAAATAAGCTTAAAAATATTCTAGATACTCAAAAAATGAAGAATTTTTACACTACACCTTCCACTTCCTGGTTTTTTGTCCCACCGGTGGAAAGGACAGATATTCTAAATTCTAAGGAACCAAAAGAATACAAGATCTTAAGAGAGATAACTCTTGGTCATTCCGGGTTCACAAGCAATGGACTCCAGATCCTAGTACTACCTGAGAAGGATTACTTTTACTGTAGCTAGGGGGATAGAGGGTAGAACGAGTTATAAGAGGTCTATTTGGTTTTTTTTTTTATTTCAGCAAAAATGCTTCATCAATGAAACACATAGTTGTGTGATGAAAAGAGATCTGTGGCATTGGTAAGTAAATATGCTTATAAATAAGGTCGTTAGCCCCAAGGTCAGCATTGCCGAGAAAAGAATCGATACGACTCTCAGAGGCTCCAATAACCAATGAAATTTCGGGCAGATGGACTGGAAATCCATTGAGGCTTAAGCATTACAAATATGAAACAGTTCTAAAATGAAACGGGACTGATAACAAGATAACAACCCCTGGAAGCATTGAAGTGGAAAAGCAGCAGCTCTTTGATGATCTGGACAAAAACGGACTCACGTTGGGATGCCTTCAGGTAGACTAGAGAGGAATAAAAGCAAGTGATGATAACCAACTGAATTGCTTTTTACTGCGATTTTGGCCACTACGGAGGGCCATTGGAGGTTGTTGTGGCTGTAGCTTAACTTCTTCTAGAGGTAATGGAAAACGTCTTGAGCTCTGACCTTGGAAATAGTTGCGCAGAACTAAACGGTAACGATGCACAGAATTATTGAAGTGAGAGCTGAAAAAGTTCGTTTAATGGGGATTTGCATCTTACAGCCGATGAGAAGCTATATCTAAATTTGTATATGAAATATAAAATCTATTTCACGCACTAGTGCTAAAGGAATACCTTACAAACTGGTGTGTAAAGAATGCCTTATTTATTCTTGGTAAGATTCATGATACAATCAACAAAGTTTATGCTCATTGAATGTATTCGTTTTCAGTTTTTGTTCGCGCACATATTTTTCCAATGCTCTACAGTCACAAAATGCTACTGTAGATTTCCACACATCATTAGTTACTTTGCAAGCAGCTACTTCTTCACCAACGCCCATATTTTTTCTATTGGGCTTAGTTCCCAATGATAGCGTGGTAAAATTTGATCTTTTATGACTCTAACTCTTAAAAAATATTTCTCTAAGTAAACCACTTCTGCATTGCATCTTTTTTCTTTCCGTGAAAAATTTGGAATGGGTTCTAACAGTGCATTGTGATAAGAAGTATGATCTAATACTAATACGCATTTATTTTGAAACATTGGTAATGAATTTATTTTCCAACCATTCGACACAATTTGTACTGTTCATGTCGTCGTGATAGTCTCCGTTTTCCATTCCTGATTTTTTATTACCTCCTAGGCATCCTGTTCTTTTTTTATTTTTATAACTTGATATACACTGTATATGTCGAGCTTGCATGAATTATTTTGTAGGAGCCACTCATGTTTCCATATTTTGTCTGAAACAAAAGATCTCAAGAATTAATGTACAAACATTTCAATATTTGAAAGAGGATATCAAAATTTAAAAAAATACTCTCCTGAGTATGAGAAAATGAATTCATATAGTCAATTCTATAAGCTGCTTGACATGGTGCAAGAAATTGCATGCAATTCCTAGAAAGATCAAAATATTACATTGACGAATATTGTATGTTGTTTGACATTATGTAGTGCATCATAGTTGCCACTAATCAAAGTTCCAAAAGTAAAATTGAATAATTTACTAATCTCAAACTTTATTTAATATTTTGAGGACATTTAGCAAATAAAAATAACAAAGCTAATTGAAGTAAACAAGGAAAACGTGGCCCGTGCATCACTGGAAATAATTATATCTGCCTGCTTTGCTTTTGGAGTTTGATGGACAGATGAGTTAGAGAATTCGACGTGAAAACATACAAAAAACAAGTTGAAAATGGATGAAGAAACATTTGAAAAAGTCCTACGGAAAATAAAACGTAATATTAGCAGATTAAAAACTAATACTTTTGATCAAGAAATATTGTGTCTTGCATTGCATTGCACGTTGTCTTGCATCATGTCAAGCCTTGTGAAGTAACTGAAATATTGGTTAATGATTCGATTTCCTGTACTTTATTTTTTCAAATACTAATTCATACATATCTTGCTGCCGTATAAATTAATCCACTGACTACACAGAATATTTTCTACAAAAATCCACTAAATATAAGCTGACAGTTATTAAATATAACAAATATAAATGGAAAAAATTGACGAAAACGAAAATTAGCCTAGGAAAAGAGGACTAACAAAAACCACTATGGCGGCGTTGGAAAAATTTGAAGACAGTCAATTCTAACTACGGCTTCCTTGAAATTCTAAAGAAAACTACGATTAACCTCAACATTTGTACTATAAGGAATTGATTTGATCTAGTAACTAGATTTTCTAATTCTAGACAACCTCACTGGGATATTACGAGCGCGATTAAGGGGATTGAAACGCGATTAACCAACCTCCTGATTGTTTGTAACAGTTAATGTTTAAAAATAATTTCAAGCCTCCACTTTTTTTGGATACCATGATTGTTAATTTTCCTTCGTTGAAGGAAATCAGCAGTAACCTAATACTGAATGCAGTTAGTTTTTTTTTAAATTTGAAGATACTGAAGACCAGTCTTTTTGACGATAGAAATAATCTTGTAAATATAAATAATAGTATGGATAGATTTTTCGTACTTTCAAAATTGAAAAAAATATTACGATTGACTAATCTATTAATTTATTTAGTTTATTTATTTTCAGTATTATCGTTAATTAGTTTTTCAGTCGGATATTATCATTAAAAACAGATGCACTTCGAAAATGTTTACGTTGTAAACGAAGTGAATTATTTATTTATTTATACGTGCGCATATTTTGGGAAACGGACCAAGTTCAATCTGAATAACCTTCCACAACATTTTTTCGCTTTCGGTAGGGATATTTTTAAACGAAACCGGCTGCGATCCACGCGAGTAGGTACATTGTTTAAAATGTATTTCGGCCTTTAGGCCATGTTGCATACATAGTTGTCTGTGGTCAGGATAATACAACAGCAGCGTACTCGAATTTTTAAATAAGCAAACTGTTATGAAGAGGGTTGCAACTATTACAGTGAATGCAAATAAAAAACATTTTTGAAAACTAAAACAATGAGTTTTTCTAATGCTTTTATTGAATAATAAAGAACATTGAATAGAATTATTTATGGAATTACACATCAGACAAATGTCCTCCACGGCATTGACGATTCTGCATAAATTTCGTTGATGCAATGATGAATCTATTTCTTTGATACATGGTGTTAAATCACACCATCTAGGGGGTGAATTTTGGAATGCTGCATGCAGTAACTGAAGTGTTTCATGGACTGCAAGGCACCGTCTTGTTGAAACCACATATTGTACAAATCAATATCATCCAATAGCAGTAACAGTTACTTCTTGACCATCCTCATTCAAAAAAGTATGCATTTATTTTTTGATAATCACATGCGAGTAATCAGAAGCTCAAAAGCGGCAATTTTGGTCAGGTCATTTTTTCCGTAAATGAAGTTTTGACTCAAGATATGTTTAAAAATTTGTATATTTTAGACGGTTAAAAGGCTCTCAATCTATATACGTCTTACAGTAATGAAAATAAGGTACAAAAACGTTTAATAATACAAGGATAACCGCGTAAGGCAAATATAAGTATAAATAGTGAAACTTTGTAAGATAAAACAGTTAAAACCCAAGATGTCTACATATTTTTCTATCTCTTAAGAAGATATATATACACCTAAAGCCATGCTAGTAACGTTGTTTAATGTACGTGAATTTAATAAACCAAATTTAAAATTCAGAAACCCAAAATATGAAGCTAAGAAGAAAAATGCTTTAGACAATCCTTCCCACATCACATGTCCCTTTGGAAACTCAAGCAAATTGTGTTTTATTCAGTTCGGACACATGTAGGAGTCAGATCAAAAAATTTCTCCATTTGCGTGAATGTTTTATCATGTTATTAATCTACACTAAACATTAGTAATCAAATATCAAGTATTTAGTACCTGGACACAATCATTTTGAATGGAATGTGTACCATGCCCTGATAGAAAAAACAAAAAAGAAAAATCCAGCAAAAATAAATAGGTTTATGGTGAAAGTTATGGATCAAGACGAAGAAAATTCACTAGGAATCGTAGATTTACTTTACAGATGGGTCCGGGATTACTACCAACAGACAAAAGTATTCTGAAAGACAAAGATCAGGATGTCGACAGATATCTTTCTCAGAAGAATCCGAATTTTGAAGCCAAATCTTTAAAATCGAATGGTGTAATTTATTTATTATAAAGTCAGTTTGGCCCTATTTTGTTTCTTCTGTTTATAAACGACATCGCCTATCTAAACGTCAGAAGTATAATATTTGCAGACGATACTAGTTTCTTTTGGAGCAATCCTGACTCACTGCACTTCATAGGACCATATTTAGTGACCTAATCAGTTTCCATAGAACTCAACTTATTCACTTCCTTAACAGTTTATTATAATCTTATTGAGTCACATCCCCGATATTCCTTTCCCTTTTGAGGTACGTATGGTGCGAGTCAATTTGAGCGAATCTTCAAACTACAAACTATAAATGAGAGCTATTAGTTGAGGGCTCAATATTTCACAATGCAAAAAAATGTACAATCACTTGCCAATTGAATTCAAATCGATATCGTCTTTTCGTGCATTTCGCAATATTTTGTGGGCATATTTACCGGAAAGTGCCTTCAATTCTGTGAACGACTTCTAATAAAAATATTCAAGTCCGAGCACGCTGCATACTGGTTTAATTTTACTATGGACTTATATACTAATTATTACCTGTTATTATTAACTATAATTTCATTATTCATTGTAGTTTCCTTTTGTATATTGAAATTTTATTTTATTTGTATCTTTATTTAGTTATTTTTATGTTTGTCTTTTAATTTTTACCAACTTTTGTCTACAACTTGTAACAATTTTTTTGACAATAAAGCATTTCTTCCTCTCTATCTAAAAATCACATAATAGTTTTAAAAAAACTGTAATAAGCAACCAAAATAAAGAAAATTATTTTATACTTTCAAAACAATACGCTTTAGATAAAACCGAACTAAAAAATAAATAATAATATTAAAAATTTGAGTCAAGTCTGTTCATTGAATCAGATTGACAGAATTTATGAAAATATATTTTTTTATATTTGAATTAGCCGATTTTAATTATTTGTTCGTGTACAGTGTTTCCAACAAGAAACGATCGAAAGACATTTGACGAAAATCATATTATTTATCTTCTCACGGTCTCCGAAGATCGTCTCGCATCTCTTTCAAGAAATAAGGAAAGCGAACACATACATTTCCATCAAAAAGATATCAACCGTTTCAATTAAAGCCTAAAAAAGCGAACCAAACGTCAATTCTGGATTCCAGTCACAGGCGGCCAGTCGCGGTTCAATTGTTTCACGGCACATCGGAGATGGTCCCCACCACCCCGATGCACACAACCCATTCGTAAGTTTTTAATAGTCCAATAAAATTATACAGATGGAAGTAACAAACAATATATTATATATCGTTTCGACCATTTAACACAATTTTTCACGAATCCCAAAAAAACATTTTACTGAAAGTAAAAAATCAAGCATTTTCTGTATGTGATCCAGCCACTCTATTTTATTGGATCTTATTATTTTGTTTAGTTCTGCTTCTCCAAATAGATTCCTTATCTCCCCAGCCCTATATTTCCTCCCTTTTTACCGCCTAGTATCTTTCTTTGCCATATATCTAACTTCTGGTTTTCTGCCTTGTTAAGAATCCACGTTTCGCTTCCTCAGCTTACAGTTGGTTTTATTATTGTTTTGTACGAGTATATATGTAGCTTCGCCTTTCTGGAGATTTTTTGGGATCGCCTTCAGCGCTCCCAACTGCTTACTTTCCTTCGTCATCCTCACTTCCAGATTTTCGTCAGCGTCGTCCTTGATGATCACACCAAGACATACTTTGAACTTGTTTTAAGCTGATTACTTTTTCTTCGATTAGTTGTATTGAAAAACTTCTCATTGCTCTTTTCCTTTGTGGTGTTGTCATTATCATGAACTTTATCTTTGTTGACTTGTAGATTCACTGTCTCTGCCATTTCTATCAAGGATCTGCAGGCTTCCTTAAGTTCGTTTTCCATTATGTTCAAAACGATTTGACGTAATACTAGTAGATAAAGGATCTCCTTGTTTTAGTCCTGTATTGGTTTGGAAACATTTTGATATTGTCTGGTTTGCCTTTACCCTCATTTTTATATCTTCGAATTTAAAGAAGTAAAATGGATACGATTTTGACTTGATAATTCTTCTAGTTGCTGGAAATTTATAATGTCAAGCTTGAAAACATTAGTAGTTTTTTACAACTTCTTTCCAGGATTCTATTCCATAATTTGACAATTTTTTACGGTCCCTATTATACAAAAGATATGAACCGAATAAAAAGTATCCTATATCCTTCTTTCGGCTCTAACCTAACTTACCATCAATTTTTAACCAAATCGATCCATAGTTTCTAATCAATATTTTACATTTTGCTTCCATGACCTTTTGTAATTTTTCTCTCCGCTTCTTGATTTCGCACTCATGAAATTTCTAGTTCTCATCAGCAAAAAACTGAGCTAGGTGGGTTTGAAGGTCATCGACATTTGTGAAAGTTTGATCGTTCAAAGTATTCTGCAAGAATTGAAATAAATGGTAATTAGATGGTGCCAGATCAAGACTGTATGGGGGATGTGGCCTCATTACCCAGCCAAGCTTCACAAGTTTTCCATGAATTGCCAAAGATGTGTGAGAACTTGCACTAAACCTTTCAGATTTGACAATCAATTTCTTTGATTGCTTCATCTAGTTTCATAAATTGTTGACAGTAAACATCAGAATTGATCATTTGGTTCCTCGGAAGCAGCTCAAAAAACACAAACCTTAGTAATTCCACCAAATTGACAGCATGAGCTTTTTTTGTTCTTTTCATATTTAGATGTGGTTTGTGCTGGTTCATCGTGTTTGCTTTATGTACAAGACCCATTTTTCATCACCACTGATGATTCTTTTCAAGAAAGAGTCGCTTTCATTTCGTTTAAGGTGCATATCTCAAATATCTTGCAGTTCGGTGCAACTGGACAACGATGATTAGAAAAAGCTGGTGTATAGAAGAGCTTTAAAACGATATACACTTTGTTACTACAGGTTGCTTATGGAATTGGTAAGTATCCATTTTGAGGTGCACAAGACTGTCATAGTGATTGAGTGTCCTAGAGTGTGCTACCATAGGCTGGTATCCTGTAGAGAGGGCGTATACCTATACAAGCAACACGTCCGGAGCTCCGGTTAACCTCCATTGAATAATGGTGCAATTTTCCATATGGATATGTCCATTTGCATGAGAAGTGTTATTCAGAATTGAATTTAAGAATGTTTTTGTTCACGGAAAACTGTGAGTCAGTGTGCGAAGATTGGCCAGCAAATTCAAAATCGATAAGAAATATGTAAGCAACATTCTAAAGGAACAGAATGTAGTTCAGAAATCAAGAAAATCGGAGCACAAATATTCTGAGAAGCAACAAATGAAACAAAAATCAAAACTTAGCAGTCTCAGTGACAAAGACTTTTCGCTCGCTAAAGAATTTTGAAATTATTATCGACGACGAGTCACTTTTTACTTTGGAAACGATTTATTATTGTCAGTTTGGCAAGGATTCAGAAGTGTATTCTAAAACAAACAAAGTGTTTGGTTGGCGATAACTTCTCGAGGTCGTTCTTCAGCATATATTTGTTTTTTTTTCCTACTTATTATGCAAAGGACGTTGTAGGAGCTTTTGCAGAGTTGAATATTCCGTAGTCTACTAGACTAGAATTTTAAGTGAGGGCCCAATAAGGACCTTATTAGGTAATTCCGCAGCCCGGCAAGGTGAAGGTCAGGATAACCTGAGCAGGATGTAACGCAGATAACTAATGATCATATTTACCGCTTGGTCCTTTCTTGCCTCATAAAATCCTTATCAGCATTACCTTATGAGATTCAGATAAGGATTACTTTATATAGTTCTCATCAGGATTGCCTAGCATATTCCTTATTAGATTTTCCTCCTGGTTTGTATGGGAATAATATTACTATACTTTATTTTGTGTATCCCAATTTTTATTTGTTATACAATTAGTAATTTGTACTATACAAAATTTGAATGTTTAAGAAGAACTAAAACAATTGCACATTTTGCCTCTATGCAAGCACGATATGTTTATATTTGCAAAGCAAAAGTTGGGTGATAAAAACACATCTAGACCCTCATAATCTTGACATGGAATGTTCCTAATGTGTCTCAACTAAAGCCAATTGAATGATTTGGCGAAATTTGAAACTAAACTTATATTCTGAAGGTTGGAAAGCAACCACACATGAAGAATTTTGAGCAAACTCCAGATTCAGTATGACATAATAATTTGATGCAACATTTAAAAACGGATATCGATTCAGTTATATAAAATGTGTCTAATTATAGTGTAGTGATTAGTGTTTTGTAGAATAAAGTGCAAATAATTAAATTGAAACCAACAGTTTTCACGAATTTTTGGTCCCTACACATATAAATCAACAAATTGTTTATAGGATTATCATGCAATAGTTTCCTAATAGTCGAAAAAGCTGCATTAAAAACAATTTCCAAAATGATCGGGATAGCTTCTATCATATGACGTGCAGTGTATATCACATAAGTGAAAAATAGTTCGAACCATCAATGAAAAGTGAGTAGGTTGTAGTATTTGAAACACACTACTTCTCATTCTCAATCAATATTTCGATCCAAATTTTTTAAGAATACATCGAGCGTACATATGCAGTATCTTCAATCCCTTTATTTAGCTTGAAATTTTTATTACCGCAAATAAAAGAGGAAAAATGATAAAAGAGTTAAAAAGAGATTGGCAAAGAGTCAATACTCTTTCATTAGTGTGATTATAGTCATAGTCTTCTAACTTAACCTAACCTAACATAACCTAGCCAAGACTTGACCTAACCTAACCTAGCCACACCATTCTT
The DNA here is from genome assembly GCF_026250575.1 of Diorhabda carinulata. Classification (NCBI taxonomy): domain Eukaryota; kingdom Metazoa; phylum Arthropoda; class Insecta; order Coleoptera; family Chrysomelidae; genus Diorhabda; species Diorhabda carinulata. The sequence continues at coordinate 13,437,046 of NC_079464.1, read as the reverse complement.
AGGTTTTTTTGTGGAATATTCAAAATATGCAATTTTTTAATTATTTTGAACCTAATACCAAAAATGCACTCATTCTTAGAAAACATCATATTGCATCCCATCATTTTTTAAGACATAACTAGTATTATGTATAGTTGATAGTACCTAAGTTGCATAAAATGATTTTTTTTTAATCGAAATGCTTTTATTAGTTGCACTTTTATGAATGTAATGAAATTTTAGAACTCGATTTTGTAGCATTCCAAAACTTATTAATTTGTAAGTAATTCAACAATTTTACCCTATCGAAGGATTGTAATTTTTTGATGACATTTGATATCGTTATAAACTTTTTTAACGAAACAATCGTCAGATAGTGTGTGCCACCTCATAAAACCTAACATCGTAATTTCTAATAAATTAAAAATATTATCTAAAGTTAATTCCTATTTCCGTTGTAGTACGAAGTGCATTCCCCCGTGCCTGTGCGTTCGGTGTTCGCGAACACCAAATAGTTGGCCTTGAACGAGTGCATTGCTTTCAGAAGAGACTCCTTTTTGTTTTTGGACGGCCGCCGTTTGGCAACGGTCAACAGCCCGGCCAAGGTTGCTTCATCTTTGGCTGTTGTTGCTTTTTGCCGGTGTTTGCGCCACTCGCACTTTAAGTTGGGCTAGGACAGCTTGTAAGGGAACTAACCTATCATAAGCCGAACTTGCGTGTCGATCGAGGAGGGGGTAGAACGGCAGAAGGCACCACCAAAACTAATCAGGGCCGTATCGCTTATAAAAACCGTTGTTAATAACGTTACATTCAATATACTTGAATAATAATTATATAATTACTATAAATTTGTTTCTAATAGTTTGGGAAAATTTATCACGAAATTCGTACTTTGATAAATGAATTTTGGAAAATATAATTATGGTAGAAAATAGCACAAAGATGGAAGCAGTAACAAAAATTTTCATAGAAGAGATAGAAAATTATTAAATTCGGACTAATAGCAAATCAAAAACAAATAGAACAAATCACAACTTTTGAATATCTTGGAACAGTAACAAAAGACGCGGTAAAATAGAAGCGGACGTTAGGAATCGAATAATAACGGATATAATAATGTTCAATAAGAAGAAGGTATTGAAGAAAGTGAAACTGAGCGTATACAGTACTAGTTCCAATATTAATGATGAAATAGATGATTAACACGTTGAGCTCTGATGCGATCCATAAGCCCGCAACTGAACTTTCCCCACAACCCAGAGAGGTCCTATGGAACGCACGACATATTTTATTCCAAACCTCCTTCACGGCCCAAAGGACCGTATTTAAATATATTTTACAGTTTTCATATTTTTTTTGTTTTCTTCGACATAATTCAAATAATATTTGATTACATTTTTTAACTTGTATTAAGCTTCACATTACTTGTACCTATTTTTGTTAATTTTGTTTTTCAGGGAATAAAAAATATATTGCAACATAAATATAACATTGAAAAATTGTTGTTTCAATCTGAATTATTTATGTATTTCGCAAAACACTGATTACAATAATGTGGTTTTCCAAAACAAACACTGCAATAATTTAACATTTTTTTTCACTTTGAATTTTACAATATTTTTTTTCACTGTACCCTACACACTCTCTTCTCCCCTTTTGACTTTGACATTATTTTTTTACTAGAACTGGGAGAAGTTTTCGCACTTTTTATACACCACATATGGAGTGTAAAAATACACAAAAAATTTTTGGGTCCATAGAAAAGTTTATAAATTATGGTTGGGGCCGACGCCCTAGAAAGAGCGAACAAAAAATTACCTTTTCAAAGTCAGGAATAATGTTAAATTGTTTTCCTTTAAAAAATTACTTATTTTCGGAAAGAGTCAGTGGTAGCATGGTTACTAAATCTGGTTACTAATGGCGGACAGAAAGATTTTTATCAACTCGCAAATAAAAAGCGAGCTTCACCCATATTTTGAGCATACTGAGACAAATGCCACATCAGAAATTTGTTAAATCAACTATGTTATGTGATGAGATGTTCATTTGTAGCATGTCTTAAACGAAAAATGATTATTTTCGTTTACGAGAACGAGGAAAATGAATTATGGAGTTCAATGAATTATTCTTTATTATTTCAATTATAATATTCGTATTTACATATATAGAAAAGTGAGTGATTGCTAGATACAGATCGTAAGTTTATAAAAAGAAATTAGTTATCTCAAGATTAAATTTCATAATAAATTTAATTTTTGTCATTTTTCCTTCAAATGGCGTGAAATTCAGGCTGCAGGTTTAAGCAAATTATCAACCCGGACGCCACTAGTGTAGACTTTTAGTGTGCAAAAAAATACAAGTCGTTCATGAACTTGATAGAAATAGACTTGCTTATGGCGAATTCCATCACCTAAATCGTGAACTTCGTAGTGATCTAATAAGATTTTTTCAGTTTTTAAGAATGTCTGTGGAAACGTTTGATTACATTCTGGGAAAAATCAAGCAAGAAAAATCAGTTATGCATTTTTATTTGTATGTTTATGATACGTTTATAGTAAAAAAAAGAACATTCCTTATAGTTGGTAATGGATGTTTTGCAATCCACAAGCTTGTGTTCCTGAAAAATATTCTGGAGGCACTATATATTCTTGTTGGATTTATTGAGAATTTGTTCCTAAAGCATATCGTGGAGACCATAAATACCCTAGTTGGTTTTGTTGAGGACCAAGATTTCCCTGTTTTCTTTTTGTTTGGAGAGCATCTATCATAAAATTTTGAAGACGTTCCCTCACTTGAAGCTTTTGCAAGGTATCAAATTCCGAAAAATATCGTAATAAGCTCACAAAAAAGTGATAATCCGAATTATTCATTAAATCGTCATTTTTATGTTGATCATTCTTTAACAGATAATTTTTCCGTGTTTGTAGGGAATCATTTTGCGACGTCATTTTATTAAAACTAGAACGTATAGATTGGTTGCACTTCGACTCCATACTGAAAAAAAATATAAATATGAAGGTACCACAAAGGCGACTCCGCTCAAAGAACGAACAAGATCGAAGCTCGAGCGGTGCGACGTTTAGCGGTGGTTTTTTGCAATGTGATCACATTCATTTAAAGTCTATAGCCAGTCTGGAGCGGCATCGCTCGACGTTCACAGCTTGAGCGTTGCCAATGTGAAGGTCCGGTTGACTGCGGGTGGGTAGCAGTAGCGTTAAGCGCTAAGCCTAAGAGGTCCAAACACCTGCTCTGCTCATATGTGTTCTTGGATGGACGACCAACACTGGTTAGGAGCGTTTAAAAGATTCTCGGTTGTTTGACATGGATTTGCTTCCACTACTGTCTTTAGCATATTGTTGCCTAATTGGTATTACGAACATTTTATGCACTTGAATAAACAAATGTTTTCGATGGCATTTATCGCGTTACTATCCTTACTAAACTCAAAAAGTATACAATTCTGGGAATACGCCACTGATATTTGGCTGACCATTTCACCCCATATTGCAAAAAGCTTCAAAACTCAATAAAATTAATCTTGAATGTCTTTTACATGTCATCAAGGTACAAAATTAGCTAACAAATCACTTTCGAGTCCATCAAATTTCAATTTTCAAATAAATATTAAGAGATTAAGAAATTTATATTTTCTGGGAGTTTTATATTTTCATATTTTAAATATGATATTTGTATGGAAATGTGATAATATTTTTGTATATCCTGTGTTATTATGAAAGTAAATTATCAATTTCCGACTGCAAAAAAATAAAACTATGATATGAAATATTTATACAACTTCATACCAATCAGGCAAGTGCTCACCTTAACATTGGATGATCCATCTAATCAATCAGACATAATCCACATTCATAACAAAGAGAATGAACGTTTTTCCTAAATTTGCAGGAATTGTCCAGCCAAGATATTCATCAAAACGTATCAAATGGGCATAAACTCGAAGGGGTTGCATCGTTTATTTAATTACGGAGATCCTTTGGCCATTTTCCCCATCATCAGATCCTGGTTACCATCTAGTAGTATTGGTCAAGGTTTTTCGTTTGCATGAAATATTTAAATGTGATATTTATATGTAAATGTGATATTTTTTTGTATATTAAGTGTTATAATAAAAGGAAATTATCAATTTTCATAAAAAAATATCTACCAAAATATATACCTCGAATCTCATCCTGGTAACTTGATGTTTATTTCGAGAACTGGTCCAAGTTCAAATACACACCTTAACCTTAGTCAACATAATTTCTCTTGGGCTGGTTATTTTTAACCGAAAACCTGAATGCACTCGATGCATTGTTTAAAATGCAATTCGGTGTTTAGGCCACACGCCAGCGGCGTCGTAGGAACGAACGGTTTGGTAAATATTGTTTCGTGCAGCAATAAACTTGAGTATGGTTACAGCTTTATTTGGAAAATAATAAGGCTATATGAATATAATAAAGCGCCCTTGTCTATAAATGTACTTAGACATATATTCCATACCTTCACCTAAAATCCCTCGATTTAAAAAAAGAGAAACTCATGTGGAAGAACTCATGACTAAAATGTGTCAGATTTTTATTCGAAAGAGGACCCATCACACAAATAAGAAATCGAACCCACTTATGAAAAAATGTAGAACAGACCAAAGATAAATCAGAAATTGTTGTAGCAAACTTAGATCTTCAAAGAGTTTTGTCTGCTCCACATTTCGATAATGCACTGAAAAGAAATGTGCAATTGAAATTTCGTCATATATAAGCCAAGGGAGCCAAGTAGAACTCATTTTGTACTGTGACAACTGTCTAGGAAAGAATGAATAAAATTAAAGAAAACAAACCTTCCTTAAAAACAAGCTTTTATTATTTGTTAATAGAATGAATTAAAAACTTTAAAATAAACTAACTCTAATAAGAAATTATACAATTTTAGCACTAAAACTTTACACCTCAATTATTGATTTTTCCCCTTTTTATTATAGTCCTACTTTTATAAATAAAATCGTGTTACATTGTAATGACAAGAAGAAAAAGAAGGTGCTAAATGTTCTTAATTATACCATAAAATGTATGTATGAAGGCTTAAAGTTTTATGCACGTTTCTAAAAAAGTTTTTTTTCATTTTATTTTTAACTTTTTAGTACTTTTAACTCGATTTACTATTTTTTCTAATCGTTACTGCTTGTGAACATCGCTTTTATCAGTAATTTCCTCTTGTGGTTTCAATTTCGCTTTCTCTAAACGTTGTTTTCTTTGTGTTTATATCGTTACAACGTTGATATGAAATATTTATACACCCTCATAGCATTCAACCCTCGGCACGTGCTTACGTTGGAATTGGGTCATCCATCTAATCAATCAGACATAATCCACATTCATAACAAACAGAATGAACTTTTTTCCTAAATTTGTTGGGATTGCCCAACCAAAATACTCGCCATAACGAATGAAATGGGCCCAAACTGCATGGAGTTGCATCTATTATTTAATTACGTAGTGCCTATGGCCATCTTCCTCATCATCAGAGCCTGGTTACCATTTAGTAACAAAGTACTCGTCAAGACGAATCAAATGAGCCCCAATTAGAAAGGGGTTGCGTCGTTTATTCAATTACGAGTTCCTTTGGACATCTTCACTATCATCAGACCTTGACTACCATCTAATAACAAAATACCAGTCAAAACGAATCAGATGAGCCCAAACACGATGGTGTTTGTGTCGTTTATTCAATTACGGAGTTCCTATGGACATCTTCCTCGTAATCAGATCCTGGTTACCATCTAGTAACAAAGTACTTGTCAAGACGAATCAAATGAGCCCCAATCAGGAAGGAGTTGCGTCGTTTATTCAATTACGGAGTTTCTATGGGCATCTTCTCACCAACCAGACTTGATTATCATCTAGTAACAAAATACTCTTCAAACCGAATACGAATCAAATGAGCCCTAACTCGATGGGGCTTGCAAATATCAAAATTTGTTAATGATCTTCTCTATTGGCACCATCATTGTGACCAGTAGTTACATCTCGCAGGAACTAAACCGATTCCATTAATTTTGTTAAAAATGGAATTTGAAGATTGATAAGTAGGGAAGAAAAGAAAATAGAAGGACAAGTAACAAATAGAACATTTGGCGAACTTGAACAATAGGTAACGCTGAAAGAAGTACGGAATATCGTATATAGAAACGGAGGAAATTTGCGGTAAAAGGATGATAAAAAGAAAGAACCTCAAAACCAGATATTGGAGAGAAGAAATAAGAAAAATTGTGTAACAGAAAAATACAATATAATTAATTATAGAAGTCAGGAAAATAAGGAGGCATTCAAAACCATAAGAAACAAAGTTAAGAAGGAAATTAAAGAAAATTTAAGGAGATATATAGTGTATGTTCCCAGTTATTTTTCCTCTATTTTCAGTTTATAAATGATTAAATGAACTGATATTCTTATGAAAGTTCTTAAGGTATCAGCGAAAATAATCGCGTTACTCCATGTAAATTTCCATACAAAGAACGTTGCGTTGCTCTTATTCATTTGAGTCGAGTTTTGGCAAGAAACAAGGTCACGTAGAAAGGCATTGTGTAGATTTTATGATTAGATTAATTATTGTAGGTCACTTATTATAAACTGCTGCTTCGGCTTTACGGAAAACTAATCTTGATAACATTTTTAGGACAACGCCATATATCATGTTGGCAAAGTTTTAACGGGCGTGGTGAATATTGCGATTTCCTTGATTGGGTTGGATGAAATAAACGTTTTTATTAATCCAGTTAGACATTTCGAGGTCACGGGCTAATTAAATACATCATAATATTTTTTTTCACTTAAAATCTTACTTATTTTGTTACAAACAGGTGTTGAATCATACTACCAAACTTGACATTAATAAAATAGTTTATCTGATACTAGTACCAATGAAATTCTTCGAATACTATTTGTTAAGGGTAAGACTTCGGTTGAGTAAATATTTTTAGGGAGTTTAGTTTTAGTTTAAGTTATTACTTAAGTTTTGAGATATGGAAACAGTCAAATCTGATATTACCAACGTAGAAATGGATATTTTTAATGGTGAACATACTCAGAACTTGTTCTTACATGAGTACTATCTGAATTGTTTACAGATACTTGGAAAATTCATCAAAGAATGGAATTGAATCACGAACTTTTCCATGCAACGATTTTCTATGTCTTTAGACGTGGATTAAACCAAGTCTGCGGATCAACTCGCTTCGATTTTTGGTGATGAAGCACCATCTCGTATGTCGCTGGTTTTTTCAGTTCAATCGGGGTTGCTACAGAGTGAATTTCGTGAAAATTGGAAGTTGAAAACATCGATGCTGTGCGTAAACTGATATAAACGTGTTACATACGGTGAGATTGCGGCATATTTGGGCGTTAGTTCCACTCGCATAAATTCAATATTGTATGAACATTTGGCTGTCAAAACTATTTCTTCCCTTCGAAGCAAATGGTTGCCTGATTTCTCGGAATAACTAAACTCCTTTCCATTAGAGCAATGTAGAACGCTCAAGGATTTGTTTGTTAGAATTATTCGAAAAAATTAGGGAAACCAATTCGTTTGGTACACCATGATTTCTTCTTATTCCCACCAAAAAGCCATATCAAATTATAAATATTTGTTTTTATTTGTCTATGTCGAAACTTAAATAGCAGCCCTTGATATTTCAATAGGGGACCGTCTTCTGAGTAGAACAATATAGGAAATTTTTTGAAGAAACGACCTCTTAAAAAAAAGGTGGATTTATAAACTCTTACGTTAGCTTTCTTACTCGTCCAATATCAATTAAATAGATTACGAAGTGTATAAAGTTTATACATCTACCTTCATAGGCAATGGCGTTGACGACAGCGTCTCTGCACATGCGCCACACAACCATAACCCTACCTAACCTAATGTAACATAACCTAATCTAACCTAACCTAATATAACCTAACCTAACATAACCTAATCTAATCTGACATAACCTAAACCCAACTAAAATATATTGAAGTTTTGAGAATACATAGCCGATGAAAAAGTCCAATTTATTCATGAGAAAGACATTTTAAGGTCGAAAGTCTGTATACTCGCGACGGATGACAGATAGCAAGGCCTGACAAGACGTTTGTGGAAGAAACCTTTTGCTGGTCGCCATTGAGCCTCAATACGTTGAGTGTTGGCTAAAAAATAGTGTAACCATAAAGAAAAATCATAATTTTTTTATACGTCACGTAAATTACGATGAGATCCTGTCAAAATAATGGGGGGGAGAGGAATGTCCTGATTACGATGAGTTTTTTCAGGGGTGGTACGCGACGGGCTTTCTCACTTGAGCGCTATTTGTTTTTGCTCATATTTTTTGTAAGACAAACCTCTATCAACCTATCAAAATAAAGGATTTCTACTATTCACCTCTGAAATAATTCCGTCGTTCTTCAAAGGAGAAAACAACTACTTTCTTGGCTAATTCCTCGACGAATATTGAATTACAACCCCAGAGCGTGATGTAAACCGACCTTTTTATCGATATTAACATCCCCAATGGCAATTGCAAAGAGGAGATTGTAATCAGGGACTAGTTTCGACGTTATTACGTCTTATCAGAGTGGTTTAGCAGCCTTAGTTCGGGCTTGAGACCCGAACTGACTACAATTGTACGTCGCGTTTGGTACATGTAGTTAAATATTTCCCAGAGAACGCTATCCTCAGTTAATAATCTAGCGTAGTCGAGGATGGCCCCACTGATATAGTATATAGTACGCCACTGAATATTCGGTCCTTCCATTTTTAATAATAGTTTTGTTGTATACCGGAAATAATTAACTTTTTGTAGGTTCTACTTTTTTATTTTATGCGAATCCCGCATTGCCCCTATAATCTTAATAACATCCTTATCATCGAATTTAACCTTTTTTCGATAAAACTTCCCAACGAGCGTAGTGTATTATATTTACGATTACGTTATCAACATCGTATGAAACCAATGAAGTCGTTCCGAGGAAAGAAAATTAACGAAAACAATAATAAAACCATCCATTAATTAGCGACATTTTACGCTTTTTATCAAGAGATAAAACTTCATTATTAAGAATGTAAAAGTAGATGTTCAATCAATAATTCGAAATGAAACAATGGAAAATTTTGAGAATTTTTGCATTTTCTTGTATTTTTTGGAAAAAATGTATTATTTTTTATATAGAAATAAACATTATTGTTGTTTCTTTGAATGCGTGTATCGAGCGCATGGTGGTTTTAGCGTACAGATTATACAGGATGGTGCATCGAGCGCACATTCTGCAGGTATCTTCAATCCTTTATTTAGCTTTAAACGTTTATTACCGTAAATAAAAGAAGAAAAATTAGTTAATACTTTCTCATCAATGCGATTATAATCATAACCTTACCTTTTTTGTGCCTCGCAGTTGGCTGTGCAATGCTGCAAGTTTCTGTGGTACTCTCACATCACTAACTGTGCTCCTTGGAAGGTGCGTTCGCCTGGAGGACAACAAATTGTCATATCATCGGAGCCTAACCTAACCTAACCTAACCCAACCTACGGTTTTTCGTTATGTCTTGGTGATAATAGTTATTCAAAAGTTTGTATGTTTGCCTATCTCTAGGACTCACTTTAGCAGATAAAATTTTCTTGTGCGCTCGTCGAACGATCTTTCGATTTCGACACAAGTAGTGTGCGCTCCATGCACGTGTGCTTCTCGCAACCAACGTTTCTTTTGCCTCTTTTAAGATATTAGTCTTACTTCTCTAAAAATTGAGTGATCAATTATAATTTGATTAGGTTAGGTTAGGTTGGATTTAAGTCATCCGCAGTGACGTAGCTACATCTACCAGCTAGTTTCAAGGCAGGTTGGATTCACAAGATCAGAAGCTACCCAAAAGGTTCTGAAATATCTCTATGAAAAAAATAGAAACAAGAAGATGGTCGCTTTGTTATTATTATTATTATTATTATTTTTCACACATTTGTTCACACTCCAAGAACCTCTTATCGAACTAAGAATAAACAACAATAAACAATAGAGAAGATATACCAAGTTTGAAACGCTCGATCCGTGATTACATTGTAGGTAAATCAGTAAAAAATGCAGATCCAGTACATGAAAATTCATCCAGAAGCATTTGTAATATATAGAAATGTGAAAGGTCCCCGACACTGCCACGCGATCAGCAGATTCTAAAGAGCAATAAATAATATTCACATAGTCGGCGGATTCCAAAATACGGATCAAATAAAAAGTTCATTGTAATAAATTCGAGGTTCATTCATTGTTTTGCTGGTATTCATTGTTTAAGTATTGATTTGTCTGTAAAGTTATTGTTGGTTTTTCATTTACAATGGTTTGCAAGAAAATCGGCCCTGACACCATACTTGACGATTCCTATGTAAAATGACGTCCTGAATCCAAATATGACCTTAATTTTTCCCATTACCCTCCGTGCGGATAATCCTCTACTTATTTTTTACATTTCTCAACTTTTAGCCATTGAACATCCGAAAGCAGGTCATAGCAAAGGATATGGCAACCTTGTAACCATAATAAAGTTTGAATATATAAGAAGATGTAATGAAATATTAGCCGATAAAATTAGTCATTAAAAGTTGATACTCCAGTCAGCAATCAGGATTTACAAAATATTACTTTCTTCGTGAATGGAACAGCCGAGCAAGAGACAAACATTACAAACTGGCATTTGCGAAAAAATTTACCCTTGGTTAGAAAAACGTCCCCTGCGATCCTTTGGTCCCGAAGAAAATTATTTACTTGCAACATTTGCGCATCAAAATCTATTTAAAAACATATTTGCTGGTAGAAAATATTCAACTTTATTCTGCCGTATCACTTGATATCGATGAGTCCAACATAAAAAACACGGAACAAGATGTTTTCTTTTTGTCAGATATATGTCTTCCCAAGGTCCAAAAGAAGAACTAGGATTGGGAAATTTACAGTGTTGAAAAGCGAGCTAGAACAGTTGGAGTTCCAGAACGGTCTCAGAAGTACCTGGTCTTACCTAGAGATGGCGATAGTTGCTTTAAAAATATCACTCTATTAGAAAGTACACAGCATATGTTTCAATTTTGAAGCCACCACTTTGTTTAGTATTTGTTTGGCAGCCATCAACATTTTCAGTGTATTGTAAACATGGGGTAAAACATTGGGTAGCAGAGGTTAAACAAGGACGCGAAGACCAGCATCGCAATGGTCGACCAAATGAGGTGACGATTCCAGAAATGTTGAAGAAAATCCACGAAGCGGTACTGGATCATCGTTGACTGAAAGTACGTGAGCTAGCAGACATAATAGGCATTTCTAAAAGCGCGGTACATCGCGTAATAACTGAAAATTTGGACATGAGAAAACTGTGGACAAGATGGGTGCCACGTTTGCTCACAATCGAACAAAAACAGCGCCGTGAAGATGTTTCCATGTTTCATAACCATCGATGAAACATGTGTTCATCACATAGACTGAAAATGCAGAATCAGCTTCACAGAAAATAAAGACGATTCTATTTGCAGGCAACGTTTTAGCGAAGAGATCAAGAAAAAAATGGCAGCATTTGGCTAAGAAGAAAGGGTTGTTTCATCAACATAATGCACTAGCTCACAAATCTGTGATTGTAATAGCCAAAATTAATTAATTATACTTTCTAAAATCATGCAAAACCAACGCTTCTATTGAATTTATTGCTCAATTGTATGTTATTGAAGTACAAGTTACAGTTAGAAGTAAATGTTTAATTATATTTTTTTACTTAAATAATAAGTGATTATCTAATAATTCCATATAAATATATGGTAACTTTATACTTTTGGCTCTAGAAAATCGAAGAATCATCTGATATCGACGAAGTTTTTTTAAAATCTTCGTTTTTACGACGGATTTATGAAAAAAAATATGAGAATAAAAAAATGAAAACTTAGGTTAGGTTAGGGAGGGGGTGCTACAAATTCAAAACAAATGTTCACATTTGGTCTGAGGAGTTGAGGCGAGTACGACCATTGTGTAAAATTTCGCCATATTTTTATTTTAGTAAAATTTCTTACTTTAATTTAATTTTACTTTCACGCAATTTTACATGGTTTTTTATTCAAAAGTTACGTGATATTTGTTAAAACCCCCTCTCTCCCCCAAGTGAGATTTGGGAAGATTTAACACCTCAAGTAATTTATGGACGCCCCCATATTTCAAAAAGTGTGATATAAATAGAAAATCTGCAAACAAAATTAGCAGAAAATTTTATTTAAGACAATTGTTAATAAAAGTTATAATTAAGCCACCAATTCGGAGATTTAATTCTTGATAAAAACTAATAGCGGGTACTAGTTAGTATGCTTGTCTTTGTTGCGATGATCGTCCTGTAGTATACGCAGAGTTCACAGGAAGGAAGCTCGGTGTATATATTATTTCCTTTCGCTCATAATGCTTTTCGCTTCTGTAACGCATTAACCATCCGCTAGCTTGTTCGCGTATTTTCGCTATTCGCAAGGGCTTTGCAGTTTCGAGTTTGGTGAGTGAGCAGGACTGGTTCGATTTTCATTTCACACAACTACACCGATTATATTATTTCGATCTTTTAAAAGATAACGAACCTGCAGATAGACGACGTAGGAAAAAAAACTAGTTGTTTACAGCGTTGCCAATATTTCTTCACTATTAATTATGATGGATAGATAGATAGCTATGAATGCGTGATAGTTATTAATGCACGAAATATTAATATCGTTTTATTATTGTTTTCTTTCAATATGAAAAAGTTCAAGCAGAAAATTGAGAAATATCATTATAAAGTATGACATCTTTAATGGTAAACGTTGTTTACAGATAACTAAAACCCTCGTATTGATCAAAAAATGGAACATTTTCGTGACTTCGATTTTTGGTGATGAAACCCCATCTCGAGTCACCGTGTTTCTCTGGTTTTCCCAGTTCAATCGTAGTCGCACATAGCTACAAGATGAATTTCGTGAAGGTCGTCCAAAATCGCCTGTTGTTGATGATATTGCATGTGACATACCATGAGCTAAACACATACATTTAATATTCCATGAACAATAGATTGTCAAAAATATTTGCTTCCCAATGGATACCTCATACATACGAAGAGAAGCTGAAAAAATTCAGTCGCTGTGCGCTGTCTCCATAAGATCGTGACATACAATGAATCACGGATCTTTCAAGACGAGTCAAATCCAATCAAAGTTGTTCGCGTCCGAAGCATTTCGAAGCCAATAGTCGCCGTTCCCTTAGAATAACGTAGAACAGACAATTTTGAACAGTACTCCGCCATTTGTTTGTCAGAAGTGTTCGAATAAATCAATAAAAACAATCACAGAAGACGAATCATTCTCCACCACGACAATATGAGGTCTCAAACTAAAATTCAAACAAAACCGTTTTTGAACAATGAAAAAATTGAATTGATGGATAATTCGACGTACAGTCTTTGTTTGGCACACAATAATTTCTACTAAATCCCGGGGATCAAAAATAAATTCGAGGTTAAGGTTTTTCTACACTCGAAGAAGAGGTTGATGCGTTCAAATCACTTGTTCTAGAGGTACCTAAATCTGAAGGGAAAAATGATTCGACTTCTTTAAAACGCTTGCAAAACTTATATAGAGGATAGTTTGAAAAACGATAAAGCCATATCTAATTATAAATAATGGTTTTTATTTGTCTATTTCAAAATTTAAGTAGCAACCTTCGTATTTGGAATAAATATTTTTGTTCTATTTTGAAGAAATAGCGATTTTCCTGTATAGAAACCTGATATATAGGGGACAGTTCTTTTGATATTGAATGTTAATGGGAATTTTACACAAATATTACTGAGGTATGTCCCCAAAAACATCAGCAAACATTAATTCATGTTAGTCTTTTTTAATATTTCGTTAATGTATAATAACTAACTAAATAAACATTTAAATAATAAAAACGGTACGTCAATATATTTTTTCTTTCCCGAGATATCTTAAAAATGTTTAAATTACAGGAATTTTTTTTCAAACCTACTTTAGGCTGATTATGTAAGTTGTGTTAAAATTTCTCATTTAGTTAAAAATGTTGTTATATTTTTTTGCCACTAAATCAAATTCAAGCTGGCTATAAAATATGGTACACGACAATTCTGAAATACTTTTTGTATACAGATGAGGCTTTATTTCCGAGTAATGGTGAAATGAATCGCCATAATGTGCACTAATACTCCTAAACGAATCCCTCCTAAACATCCAACATTAGGGTAGTTGGTTTTTAAATTTGTGGTACGGGATTCTAAGCAGCAAATTAACCATATCATATAGATAACCAACTCGAGTTTACGTTTCAGTGCCATCTCTTGGGTCATGAGCAGTACTAAAGGTACATGGAAACAACAGTTTCCTTTCCTGCTTTTGGCGGCATATTACAAATTTCAAATCTTTCGTCCAGTTACATTAGTTGGTTTTAAATATATTTCCATTTTTAATTATGGGAAGAATAGGGTTGCATAAATGAAGCAAAAGAAATGAGACAAATGACAGTTTTTTGATGCATTCGTAAAAATACAAAATAAGCTTACATATAAATATATGTACATACATATACAGGGTGTCCCACGACGTGTTAAAACTATCGGTATATGGCAAAATACTTATAGTAGAATGATGAAAATTTCTACTTTTGGGTTTCTGGATACGATCTTTTTAACTAAAATGTTTTCAAAGATGTCCGATTTCCGATTCTAACGGAAGTCGACTGTACCTTTGTTATTTTAAATGAAACACCTTAAATATTAATACATTTTTTTAAACTAAGTGAAATTTTACTTTTGTCTGAAAACTTTTTTCGAAAAATGCATACTTTTTGAGTTATTAACTTTTTTGTAAAATATTTGACCCTTGCAGACCCTTATAAATTATTTTTTCACGAGAATATCCTTAAAGATATGAAAATGGTTTCTGTTCGGTAGCTTTAAGCAAGGTCAGATGTATTTGAATCTATGTTTGAAAATTTTTATTTTGCCCAGGGTGTGTATAAAAAGTGTTCAAAGTTTAACTTCAAAAAAATCAAATTTCTTCATTTTTTTAAATGGGACCACCCAGTTTTTTCTATTTTAATGCATTCAGGGGTAAAAAATTCATGTATATTTTCTTATACCTTATTTCATACAGGGTGTATATAAAAAGTGCTCAAAATTTAATCAATTTCTTTATTTTTTTAAATAGAACCACCCGGTTAGGTTCCTTAGAGAGAATGCGAATATAGGCTCCGTTTTTTGCGCAACAGAATCTGCAGGTTACATTATGTGCTAAGTCCAACATCTTCAGGTGTCCATTGAGAAGACAGTGGAAATTTAAGACGTCTTTTGAAGCACCGAGATTGATTGTTTTCAACATTTCTTTGCACGATCACCAAAAGTCGAAGCGTGTTGATTGGCACTCTACTGTCAATAGTCATAGAAAATCATAGCACGAAAGTGTTTACAATTTAATGCCATTTTTTGACCAAGAAGAATGTCAATTATCAGTAAACAACTGGAAAAGACTTCATATGACAACACGTTTTGTTTAATTTCGACAATAAAAATTTCAAACTTTATGATGACAATGTTAGATTGGACATAATCACATCAGTGTTGCCACATCTGAAAACTTAAGTATATGGTTTTGTTTTGTTTCCTTTTTTCAATGGCTTAAAATAAAAAACGAACTTCATGCCGTGAAATAAGTTTACAGCGAAATGATTTAGGGAAGTCCAAATGGTAATCCTAGGCGATAATGAGTTAAAATGATGTAATATAACTTGTTTTCTCTTCAAGCTGAAAACAGTAGTTTTATCAATATTGATAATTCTACGAAGCTCTGATTTTTTTTTTGGTTTTCGTAGTGCTATTTTTGCCTTGACATAAAGAATCTGAACCATTTGTATCCTGGTCCTAGCAACTCTCCTAAATAGGCGTAGATATTGATACTAACACATTTTCCCAACCATTCCATATTTGCCATATAAAAGACACATTACAAATAAATAGGAGTGTTGGGATTGATTTTTCAAAGGCGAGACCTCATATCTTATCGTTAGATCTATCCGGGTACACCTTGATTATTATTCAAAGACATATTTTTTGAAAAAGTATAATAAAATATAGTAAAATTTACTATCTAGTGACTGAAACTTTTCAAATATGACCTGTGTGTTAAAGTTAACGGTTCCCGTCTACGCCTATGCTTTGAGTTTGGGGTGCCCATACCCGTGCCTGTCCTATCCTAAGCTGTTCAGTATTGAGGAGGTCATTAACCTGGTCCCCACGTGTGTATGCATTCACGCATTGCACGCGAACTTAAAAGTAGAGAGGAAAAAAAAACAGGTCCCGTCTTTTATTTTTCCCGTTTCAACCTGTATAAAATCAGTTGGTGAATATGCCCATCCAAGCGTTTAAAACATATATTCGATTTTTATTTATTCAGTTAATAAAAACTTGACGGTCGAGTTTATCAGATGAGGAAATTCAAATCGGAATTATAAAATAAATATCAACGTGATACTCATGATGAAGATGAATTAGTACTATAATTAAATAACTCAATTCACCAACTTGTTTTTTTTTAAAACAGTTTATTTAGCAAACTGAGAATTTAAAATTTAAAGTTATAAATGGTGTAACCATTTATAACTTATATTATTTATAACTTATCTTATACCATAATAATTATAAAATTAGATAAATATATTTATGGTTCTTTATTGTCACATTAATAATAATTAACTGAAGATGATACTTCAATGGGGTTGAAGTGGAATTTATAAAACTTAAAGACATACTAAACATATTCAAAATTTATATCAAGATAAGTTAAAGAGGTTAAAGTTCAAAATAATGAATAAGTAATTGATGGTGATGCGCCGCTGTGAAGAGGGTTGTTTTGGATAACTTAACTCCTCTCCTCTAACTTAACTCTTAATTCTTCATATTGAACGATCTAGCACTAAAAATAATCACCGGTCGACAAAAAAAATCATGAATGATGATGTGATAAAATATATACAAGTACGAAAATATGAAAAAAATTATTGTCAAACGTAAGGTTTTTATGTTACATTTATAAAACCATATTTATTGGTAAAATATTTTCTATAGTTTACATCTAATAAACATGCTTCACATCTATTAAAAACAAAGAAAATCAATGAGCTCTACTTTTTCCTTTCACGAGGGGCTGTACTTTCTCTTTTTGGAAGATTATTTTCTCACTCATTCCCTTGAAATTCTTTTATTGCTTCTAAACATTTCACGACAAACTCGAGTCAACTATTTTCTGAGTTGTAGCTGCTACGAAATCCCAATAACCGATATAACAAGGCGAATACAAACAACTTTCCATCGACTCAACTATTGAATCTAAATCGAAAAGCGTCAACGATTTCACCACGACTCAACTATTTAGTTCTGTGGATTGTGCATACAGAAAATCAATAATCGATGAGATCTCGATCAATTATTTAATATTAGTACAAAATGATTAATAGAAAAGCTCTGATCAGTGTCCTCCTTTATTTGGAGGACGAATAGGGAAAAAAGATAATCTGTTCATCCTGTTTTCAGCAACAGATTACCACACGTTATTTCACTAATTGGTCCGCCCATCCTGAGACGATTTTCCGACATATCTCAATTTTTATTTCAATATCTAGTCTAGTTCCAACCATCCAGATACCACTTCCATGCTTTTTCTTCAGATTGATGTCTGATTACCCTTTCAGACAGTAAAGCGCAGACCTTTTTTCTATACTATTCATGAACTCCTCCGTGTCGTCTGCCATGGTGACAAGAGACGTGACTTATACGAGACTGGCAGTCGCGGGTCGATGCTCTGCGCAACTCAAAACAATCCAATACAAATTGAGCGCTTGATCTATAGTTGTCCAACTTTTAAATCGAAAGCAAATCGATGAAGCTTTTTCACTTTTTTGTCGAGCAGCTATCGAGTTGACAGTATGTGCGCTTTAATATATATGATACACAAGAAAATATAATAATGGTGTTTATTTCACGTCAATAGGATTAGTATTAACAAACTATAAAGTTTAGAAGTCTGGATTTATTTTAAACTGCACGAAATCCGTTCTAAATAAGTACTACCAACATTGTGTAGGAAAGGGGGCGGCCTGTTTGACAAAATGCTACTGATTGGAATGACTTGTCGCTGTTTGAAGGCAAAGAATTGATTTGATGGTAGAAATGGCACAGGAATTTTTTCGTGGCTCTTCAAACAACTTGCTTAAAATAGATTCCCTTGCAATACGGTGCTTGTAGAATCTTCTTTTCCTGGACAACTGTTCTCCATTCTTCTCGTTGTTGTACTTTTATCCGCCAGTTTCGGATGCCTAGTTCTTTTCTACCTGCTATCTTATGCTTGGTAGTCTGTGGTCTTCCGGCTCTTTCTGGTATGCAAGTTTAGCTCCTCGACCCTTCGGTATCCGTTCGACGTGACCATCTTAGTCTCGCACTCTTGATCTCTGCTACCAGGCTGGGCTCCCCATACAGACCATTATTTCGGGTACGCCATTCTCCTTGGTGTTGGATTAGGCAATAGATTCGTCGAAATATATTCCTCTTCGTATTTAGCGCTCTCTACGGTTTGCTTCCCTTCGTCATCCTCGCTTTCCCATTGCATCAATCATCACCATCGTTTTTGGTAACCATCGCAAGATATATATAACTTTGAAATTGTTCTAGATTCAGATATTATATATTGCCATTAATTGTGTTCAATACATCTGATAATATTAAATTCAGAGGTTCATGTATGTATTTACATTGAGGATAGAGTCAATATTTGATGATGAATATACTATTTTACCGCAAGCAATACACTGTCCGACACGCGTTTAAATAACTAAGTTATTCTCTTAAGATATCGAAGGTGGAACTCTTTCATCTTTTCACGTCTCTGAAGACGATAAATTTGTAAACGAAATGCTCGTCAGCCCGTTTAATTGGGAAATTTGGTGTAGAGGTGGTGAAGTTCTAATCAAAAGTTGGTGATAATTCACAAAACTATAGCAATATAACCAAGGAAATTTCCTCTTACTAGTCTCGCTGATAATCAGAAGAAACTTATAAATAGTGGAACAATTGAAGCCTATATATAGAAGTAACAATTAATTGCTTAAACTTTAGACGTGCGTTTCGCAAGTCTAATATACGAACTTTTTAACTAAAATACTTTAAAGATGGTCTATATGGACTATAACTTTGTTATTTTAAATAGAACACATATATTAATATATTTTTAAAATCACCGTGAAATTTTGGTACACTTTTGTCTAGAAACTTTTTTCGAAAAATGTATATTATTTGAATTGTTAATTTGACCGGTGGAGACACTTATAAATTATTTTTTTACGAAAATACCCTTAGATATATGAAAATGGTTTATGTACGCTTGCCATAAGGAAGGTAAAACGTATTTGAATCTATGTTAAAAAATTTTTTATTCTATACAGGGTTTGTATAAAAAGTGTTCAAAGTTCAAGTTTTTTTTTCAATTTTCAAACATTTAATATCTTGATAATGGTCAAGTTTAGGTATAGGAAAGTATTTTTACATGAATTTGCCTAATATTTCACACCTGAATGCATTAAAATAGAAAAAAACGGGTGGTTCTATTTAAAAAAATGAAGAAATTTGATATTTATGAAGTTAAACATTGAACATTTTTTATATACATCCTGTTAAAATGGAAAATTTTCCAACATAGATTCAAATGCGTCTGATCTTACTAAGAGCGACCGAACAGAAACCATTTTCATATCTTTAAGGGTATCCTCGTAAAAAAATAGTTTATAAGGTCAAATATTTTACACAAAAAATTAATATTTAACTCAAAAAATATGCATTTTTCGAAGAAAATTTCTATACAAAAGTATACTAAAATTTTATGTAGATTTTAAAAATGTATTAATGTATGTTTTCTATTTAAAATAACAAAGTTACAGTCGACTTTCGGTAGAAGAATTTTACTGTAAGTATTTTGCCATATACAGATGGTTTTAACTCGTCGTAGGATACCCTGTATAGATATACTTAAAAAATAATGTTGAAATCGTTCTAAAATTCAAATTGCAGCTCTTTTTTTAGGTAATTATTGTTTACTATGTCGATTTTGTTATGTTACTGTCAAAGTCAAGGTTTGTTTTCACATCATTATCACTACATACAATATTTTTAACTCAATGCTTTTAACAATTTTTTAGTTAACAAGTTATTAGTATTGAAAACTATTTTTCGCTTATAGTATATTATACTCAACAAATTGAAAAAAGGAAATTAGTTCGGAACATTATAAGTATACAGAGTTCGTTTAAAGTATGTTACACATCGGAATATCTCCGTAACGGAAAAAGACAGAAATAAGATTTCAACTAGTATCGTATGCTTGTTATTTGAACATAATATTGCGTTTAAACATAATATACAATGTGGGCTTCTTAATACCATATCATCATCATATGCAGCCTATTCTTAAGATCTTTCACGTAGCGGCCTTTCATATATTTTCATGAATTGGTCCTTCATTTGAACCCATCATGTCTAGTCGAACCCAAGCTGCTCATGCTACCTATCATCGTCCCATCTTAGTATAGATCGTTTCCTGGGTCTTTTGATGTTTCGTAGGTGCCAAGTGTCCCAATAGCATTTGAGAGTTTTATTTCTGGTACTAGCTCATTGTACATTACTTTGGTTTTAACTATGTTTAACTACATTTATTTGTTCTTCGAAGTTATTAGTAATTAAGACAATATCATCATCGAATCTTAGATATTTTTCATCTATTATCAGACCTCTGTTATTATTATTTCTTCCAATGTTCCTGTAGAGAGTTTCGGGGATATTTCTCGTAAAGAGAGTTTCAATATATGATTTACGACCTATTGATTTGTTAGGGCTTCTGTCCCAATAGCATTTGAGAGTTTTATTTCTGGTACCAGCTCATTGTACATTACTTTGGTTTTAACTATGTTTAACTACATTTATTTGTTCTTCGAAGTTATTAGTAATTAAGACAATATCATCATCGAATCTTAGATATTTTTCATCTATTATCAGACCTCTGTTATTATTATTTCTTCCAATGTTCCTGTAGAGAGTTTCGGGGATATTTCTCGTAAAGAGAGTTTCAATATATGATTTACGACCTATTGATTTGTTAGGGCTTCTGTCCCAATAGCATTTGAGAGTTTTATTTCTGGTACTAGCTCATTGTACATTACTTTGGTTTTAACTATGTTTAACTACATTTATTTGTTCTTCGAAGTTATTAGTAATTAAGACAATATCATCATCGAATCTTAGATATTTTTCATCTATTATCAGACTTCTGTTATTATTATTTCTTCCAATGTTCCTGTAGAGAGTTTCGGGGATATTTCTCGTAAAGAGAGTTTCAGTATATGATTTACGACCTATTGATTTGTTAGGGCTTCTATAATCGCTTTGAGGTATATCGAGTCGAAGACTTTCTCGAAATTGATGAAAGCCACGACTAGTGGTACTTTATATTCTTTTGTTTGACTCATAACTCATTCTAATATCATATATTGTACATTATAGCACTTTATTAGTTTTTTAGACCTCTCGATTGACATAACGAAACATGTGTTAAGAAAAATAATATAATGAAATAATGTGTGCGAAAACAAGTGGTGGCAGAGCTATGTCAATGTGATTTTTTTACCATAGAATTTACCATGGGATTATCAAACCCCTTAATACAATAATACAAATAAGTGTTCCCAGTACGTAACAGCCGAATAATGTATAAAAATCAAAAATGTAGTTTTAGGCGGGCCAAAAAAAATTATAAAAGATGAATTTAATTTTTACATCATGCACAAATTAATTATGATGAAATTGTAAAAAGTGAAAGAAGTTACGAAAATTGATGATTTTACAGAAGATAATGATGGCGCAAGCGACAGATGAAATTTAACCCGAGCTTCTAAAAGTTGTTCGTAATCTGGTAGAAATTGGGATGAGCTGATTCATAGAAGTCAAATTGTCGTCAGTCAATCGATTTTTTCTTCTGTTTTGCGAAGCTGCATAGTAAAAAACACTTATTGACAGAAGTAGGAATTAAAGAGTAACGTAGTCAAATAATTAAATCAATCCAAAGTTACATTGCAACTCAATCAGCTCGAGTTTCAGGTCTGGTATAACTGATTTACAATTTGAATCTTCGTTGAAATTCTCCATAAAAACATTTCAAGTTTTTTTCACTTAAGTTTGTCTTCTTTTCTAACTGCAATAGTTTTTAGTCTTAAAAAATAAGTGGAGTGTTTCTTGACTAATTAATTGCATTTTGAAACCTCTGATATGACCTCAAATATCAAAGATTAATTGATTTCTTTCCTAAAGTTTAAGATTAATCTATTGATGTAACCGAGAAGATATGTAAAAAATGCCAAGTCAATATATTTCAAATGTTCACACTACTCCAGTCCTTTTTATTCGATTTCGTCTTTTAGATCCCAAACTCGTTCAAAAATCTGCACTGCACCACCTGCCTTTATTGTGGTAAAGTACATCTGAATATTCAAACTACAAACTCAAGAAACTGTTGACATTGTTTATGATTCAGTGATCTTAAACGAATGCTATTGAAAATATCGTTCACATGTCTTGAAAAGAGCTTCTTGATGTATGACACCAGATTTCGTCCCTATCATATTCGGTGCTCCATCAGTAATATTGGTCACTGAAACCTTGAAAGTCGTGATAGTCTCTTGAATGAATTTATGAGACAAACTGTTTATTAATAACTCTAGATGTAAGTGTTTTTCGTGACAAACTTACTGTTCTAAAATCTTGTATTTTCTCAGGACATAAAATGTCACATGCTTGGGGCATACGAGTTTTTTCCTTCTGTTCTTTCTTAGTCATACTTTCAGTGGCATTGTTATGTTTTGTCATACGGCTACATCTTCATTGCAAATGATTCATCTTCTATAAAAGTAAGAAACTGCCCTTGAGAACATAAGAAATGAAACTGAAGCTGTTCACCTGCTCAAATTTGTTCCTAGGTCGTTGACTATTTTAACTACATTGATCTTGAGAACAAACCTCTTATGCAAGGTTGCCGCTGTAAAGTGCAGTTAATGTTAGATGCTTCCAACAGATGGAATTAATTTCTATCTATCATCGGTGCTTCCCTTCGTTTCTCACCCTCCGTTGACGACGTGTTCTCTCTCTCTACCTACTAGTCGGAAAACTTGTCGAGAATGGCCACCATGTGTGTTTTTGAATAGTTTATCGCGGGCCGGATTAGATTGGTCCGAGAGCCGCGATTGGCCCGTGGGCCGTACTTTGTCCATAAGTGACCTAAAGCTAGCTAAATTGATAATTTAATACACAGGGCTTTTGAACAGTCCAAACTTTTTTCTATTGCTCTATTTGAAGTAACCGTGCTAATTTTGGATCAGTAAGTAGGCTTTATTACTCTTTCGTATATAAAAATAAACTACTGGATGTTACTGATAAATTGTGGCTTCAAGATATTAAATAGTTTTTATCGTAATTTACTTGGAATATTTGAAATGCATTTTCTTTGTTAGGTAGCAAACTTTCAGAACTACCCGGTATTTTTTGAATAACAAGTTAATTATTATTATAAATCCGAGTGAAATGTCAGCAAAAATTTTTTCAATTAAACACAATTCTCAATACAAATCGTCCTTTTTGAGTTACATCATCATACTATTTATTTTTTGATTGTTGAGTTATTTGGAGTTTATGATTCGACTAGAAAATAAATAACTACAGAAAACGACTTTATAAATGACGAAACAGTTTAGTCCGAGAAACAACAATAAATAAATTGAAATTCAACAACAATAATAATCATAAAAAGTATGACGGATTGGATATGCAAATAATTTAAAACGAATTACCCACTTAATCCTGAAGTCTTTCTACTTTTTCAGGTGTAATGCATGTTGGGGTTGAGTCATTATGTGGTTCCCTATTTTCACAGCAATTTCCATTGCTTCATTTCCTCGATTTTCCGAAGCCAACTTCATTTCTTCTGTTCAGTTTCTCCTCAGTTTTCTTTTCTTTTTGAATAGTTCTTCTCACGTTCTCATAATATGGTGGAACCATCTGAATTGCTTTTCTCCTATTTTGTTTTGAGTGTTTCGAAATTAATATTTTCTCTTATAATATTACTCCTTATTTTGCCATATCTTGATTTATTCCCTTAGAAATCTCATTTCTGTACGTTGAATTTTGCTTTTTTGTTTATGTTTAAGTGTCTTCCCTGCCTCTGATTCGTATATCCATATGAGTGTGCCTACTTTTTTTATATATTTCTGTTTTTATTTGCTTTGGTATCTAAATACTGTGTCTTAATTGTATTGAATAATCTTCCAGGTGCTCCAATTCTCTCGTTTATTTCTCCAATCTTCCATCTTGTGTTAGTCTAATACCTAGGTATTATTAAGTTTTCTTCTATACCTCTCTATTCCAGGATTTGTCATATTTTAGTTCTATTACTCCGTCGATTCCTTTTTCAAGATCTATAAATCATAGATCTTCTCTGATTACTTTTTCACTTATTTGTCGCTTATATCTTGAGGATTCGAACACCGAACTACTAGTATCGATGAAATAAACAATAACAGAAACTATTTATTTGAACATGTTTTTTTCATTCTGAAAAAAAAACTCGGCATGAGTTCTGGAAATGGAAACGCTTTAAAATCGCCCGCAATTTTGTACATACACCCAAATTTATGTTTCTGAAAGGATTTTTGGCGGAAGAAGATAAAAAATTTTTTTTAATCATTTTGTTGTCATTGTTGAGGTTATGTCGAGTGTGAATCAGTACTGAGCAGTATAAATTGCAACGTATTGAGGAGTTCTTAGCTCCCTCGGAAGGAGCTGCGAGGAGTGCTTCCTTCCTTCCGGAAAGAGTTACAAGGGGTGCCTCCTCCCTTAATAAGCTGCGAGACACTCACCTCCAAAGGAAGCCTTTCTTCAAATATTTGAAAGCTCAGATTATATAAGATGTATATTAGTACTGACTACATATTACTTATAGATTAATCACTTTATAGTTGGTTGAGGTTTTAAATGAAATACTAAATAATAAGAACCTAACCTAACCTAACCTAACCTAACCCAACCTAATCTAACCTTAAGTTAATTTTTTATAGGGGTGAGTATTTTCAAACAGTCTGCTTTGACTAGATTTTGTAATTGATATAAGTAACAAATGTGAAAAAGTTTTTTTTGTAAAAAATGACAAAATGCCATTTTTATTTTTAAGCTTCACATCACCATCTATTATACCTGGGAAACGATAGAAATAAACTACAATCAAAATCAACTGCATACTGATATCATTAAAGAATATAATTATCATAAAATTATACAATTCAATAACCAAAGAGAAAGTTTTTCTTAAAAAAATTATATTGAGCATTAAGTTTTGTCCATATGGCGATTACATATTGGACAGATAATATTTTTTTATTTTCTCTTGTAATTACGTCATATTCTCAGGGCCGGATTAAGATTTATAAGGCCCGGGGCTAAAATAATGACGGGGCCCCCTTAAGGAATTCGGAAACCCGAAAAAATTCACAAAATAATATCAATACGTTAGATTTGTGGTATCAACACATCAAAAAATACAGAATGATTTCCAAATGATGGGGCCCTCTTGGACCTGGATTGTCTTTTTTACTTTCTGTAGCATTTTCAGATGTTGAGCTTGAGAGGCTTTTCTAAATTTATTATCAATCTTTTCACATGATTCTATCCATAGCAGGTTTTACCATCCTATTAGTTTTTCTTACTTATACTGAAATGGGGATGATAACCTTAAAAGATTGGTTGAGCTAATCGGCTTTTGAATCATCGAAATAAATAGACGTGTGTGAAGAAGTTTAAGTCCAGTCCTGTCTTATATTGCAATATTTCTTAAGCTTCAATGCCTTCAATGTTTCTTGATTTCTTGATTACACGATCCCATACTGGACAACAGATTCTGCCAAACCTGGATTTAATGATATCTCCTAGTTTGATGTGAGTGGTCTAAGGGTTGCAGCTCGTGTGTTTTATTGCTCAGTAGGCATAGAAGAATAATTTAATGACTTTTAGTCTCATCAACAATGTAGTAGTCGAGGAGTGATTTTACATCATCAAAAATGAACAAGGTCCCCTTGGCTTGAGTTTAGCAAAATGTTCAATCGATTTTACTCATGTGGCAGTTTGCATCAAGCCTTCAGGTGTCGTTTCAATAATAGGGTCTGAAGGTAAAGTATTGATACATTTTATCCCTCTCGCAATTCTACGCGAAAATCGAACTCAATCATCCCGCTGGAAACTGTCTACACAAAATGATGCTTGCTTAACCTTGAAACAGAACATAATTATGATCAATATAAGCTCTTTGATTACTTTGTGTGAATATCAGCTTTAAATTAACATCTTTCTTAACTGATAATTTCCAAAGAAAAAGATCACAAACTTCTATCAGGTTCTATTGGAATTTTTTTTTGTTTTCGATTGCTCGGTCTATGAGAAAGCGCAACAATCGAAGTCGAAAGAGAGAGGACAAAAATCATAGCCAAGGAGATCTTCATGCAAGAAGACGAATGGTAGTTACCACAATGTGCAGTTGACTTAGTGAAAGGTCACAAAAATCTTACGAGTTATGTTTAGAACACAATAACATTCTAAATTAAAGTGCCTCAACACATGCATGGCTGTTTCATGAAGTAATTATAAAGCTCGAGCCTCCTAAATTATGGTGTTTGTTGCAATCCTTCCATTCATGATGGTAAAAATCATCGTCATTCCTGAAAATTATGCAAGATTCTTTTACAAGATTATTGCCGTGGACATCCAAAAGTATGATTAACTCAATAAATTTAATAATTACTTATGATTCTTATTTTTAATTTAGTTATAAAAATGTTTAATCTGTTTATTATAATACCAGCATTTATGAATTAATTGGAAAAAAAGCATGATATTAAAAAGGGAAATTATATATTGCATAAAACATAATAATAAAAATTTATGATTTAGTGATTTTAGACCATTTTGAATATCTGTACTAATTATTATTTTTTTAACTATGAATTTCTAATTATCTAGTAGATCTTCAATTCTCTTGAGCTTTATTCTATTTTCTCAAGCCATACATTGAAATATTACATATCAATTAGTATTGAATAATTTCTTAGTTAATTGCTTTGTGAATATTGTGAATATAGCAAAAAACTGTGAGTTTACAGTGTTTCTTGTCGGTGCCTGTTGTTTTAGCAGAGATCAGCAGTACAATTAATGACGATGACATCAAATCACCTCACCATTTTAATGAATATTCTGTTACAAAATGGCACTCTTCCAAATTGCCTTAAGGCAACAATATTTATACTTTTGCATAAAGGAGGAGATAAAAATTAGCTATTAAATTCACTGTCTGCCACGTTATCTAATATTAAAATATTGATCAAAAAAGGCTTTCATCATTTCTGTTTATATATAAAATATTTACTATCGATAAATTTATATCTTTAAGTGAGAAAGGCTAGACTAAATAATGTTCCCTCCAGCCTAAACAACCATCACTCTTTGATACTAGCTTCTCTTGAAGCTACACGGCACTTCATAGAACTATATCTAACGACCTAATCACCCTTAAATCATGGTGCGATTCTAATATTCTGCGTTTCAATGTTTCTAGAACTAAAGTTTGATCATTTACAAATACATTGCAGCCTCTTGTATTAATAAAACCACCACTGACATCGTTGAATTTTTTAACTTGTTGTAGAAAATTCTTTGATATGAAAAAACTGATCTCTACGAGTTTTCAATATACCCCTCACTTGTAGGGGTGCGTCTTTTGCCACTCAAATTGAAAGAAAGAAAACTGTTAGATATTTACTTTTTTAATAATATTAAAAATATTGAATTTTTGCATCCTTATCCATATTTGAATCCGTTTGCGTATTAAGCAGGCAATTTTAGAAAGATCTTTGCACAGCTTTGCACAGTTAGGCACGCGGAGCACCACATACGCCATGCTCAGAACTAGGGCTCTATTGTGTACAATGTGAAAAAAACGCACAATCATTTGTTAATTAAGTTTATTTCACAAGAATTTTAAGGCGTATTTATTGGGAAGTTGTAAACGATTTGTATTCTAATACTGATATTTAATTCTGAAAATTATACACACTGGTTTAATATTAATAATGATTTTTAACACAAATTTTCACATTTTTAAGGTTTGCCGAATTTCATTATCTGGTTTATTCCCATTATTAAATTTGTGTTGTTTGGAATATCTTTGTTCCTACTTAAGTTTTGCAGCAGCACTGATGTAAATATAACAAACCTGATATTACCAGATTAATATTTTTAATGGTAAACGTACTCAGAACGTATTATCATACGAGTGCTATTCGAATTGTTTACAGATTTTTTTTACATTTTTGTCCAAAATTGGGAAAAACTTGCGCCATGATTTTCTATGATTTCTATGTGAATTGAACCAAAAGCAGTGTCTATCAACTCGCACCGACTTCTGGTGGTGAAGCAGATCTCGAACCACAGAGTATCGCTGGTTTTTCGATTTCAAACATGGTCGAATTTCGTTACAGGATGAGTTTCGTGAAAGTCCTACAAAATCGAATGTTGTACTAGAAAACATCGATGCTGTACGTGAACTGATATTGCAAGATCGTCATGTAGCATACCCTGAGATTGAGGCATAATTGGGCATTAATTTCACTCGCACACATTCAATATTGCATGAACGTTTGGCTGTCAAAAAGATTTGACAATCTCTAAGAAGAAAGTTCGTGATAATTGACGCAGGGACGTCTATAATATCGTGACAGGCGACGAGATATTACTCCGAAACTTAACAACAATCGACACCATTTTCGGCGTAGAAATTTGGGGATACAGAATTACCAAACAACCAAACGCAATCGAAAGACCATTCTTAAGCATGTGAACTAAAGCTTACAAAACGACACCTACAACAGCCTTGCACGTACTAGTTGGATGTATATCCTTGATAATACTCGTAGAAACAACAGACCAGGAGACTAACAGAACTAGAGAGAATAACTTTGAAAATGGAACTAGATAAATATACGATAATCTCCAAACTCCAAAACAGCAATAAGAGGAATAACATAATTAAAAAAGAAACTAAAGACATAACTAATCATAATGAAAGATGCTGTATGCAACACAAAAACAAAGAAGATATAGAAATGAAGGTCGAACATCACCGGGCAAGACAAACAAACACCAGACATCAAATATATTAGCAAAGGACAACTGAAGAAGACAATAAAATGCAACAAAATCGAGAGCTGGCAGAAGAAATAAGACGTGAACACTACAGGCAGGAAGACTCCCAAATTGAAAAAAGAACGAAAACGAACTGACATACATTGGAAAACAACGAAATTACTAACGGGACTAGGACATATACAGGAATACTATGAACGTTTTAATCTGAGACAGACAATGTGAGAAAAATGTGAGAAAGACAACAAACCCGAAGACAAATATCACATTTATAAAAAAAAAATAATAAAGGATAACATTAGTCTTCTTTCCCCAATAATTTTTGGAGTGTGGTTGATGGGATGGTGTTCTTCTTGGTTAAGCTGTTCCTAGAGAGGGAATTTCACCGCATGCCAAAAGGAAGGTCGATAGGCCGAATCAATTTTCCTGTATGGGTCTTTTTAGATGAGACAAATCCAACAAAAGTTGTTCACGCACGAAGCACTTCGGGTTTTTCAGAATAACTGGACAGTTGACACCACCATTCCATCAGAGCCGCGTAGAACGGTCAATTCTGAATGGTAAATCAGCATTTTGTCAGAATAGTTCGAAAAAATCACCAATAGCAGAAGCTCCCTCCCTCAAACAAATACGTTTTATCGAATTGGTGGGTCATCCGCCGTACAGTCCTTTTGGCCTCCATTGATATTGAGAGGTAAACGTTTTTCTACCTCAATCGAAATTGGAAAATTTGTCTAAACAAAGTTTTTAGAATAAGAAAATTATGAAATTTGGCATATATCATGATCGACAAGGAATATTTTGTAAATACTTCTCTATTGGCAATTTAAAAAGCACAAATTATAGGTAAAAAGTTTTGAAATATTAAAAAGGAACAAAGAAATTCAGCTTGCTGACTCTATAATCATTTTACGAACCTTAAAGACAAAACAAATACCGTTGTTCCTGTTCGTTTTGTTTTTAAATTATTCAATTCCACCTTTTGTTCTATTTGTGAAATTGCAAACTCCATTTAAAATGAAAATAATGTACCGGAAAGCCACGTATGCCTCACTACTTTCGTATTATGAAAATAACCCTTTCCTCTGAGGTCAGTTTGGCTTTCCTGGTGGGAAAACTTTTAATTGATGGTGCAAAGAATACAATAAAAAGTGAATATTCACTTTGAATTTGACGGTGTTTTATTTACCCAATGATATTTGGATTTTAGTCCAGCTTATTTGGAAATCGACGTCTCTAGAGAATATAATTCAATTTCATAATATAACGGTGTTGATTTCACGAAAAATTGAGAGCTATTTTAATCAACTAATTTGAAAAATTAAATGGAGATAATATTCTGAAATAAATAATTACAGAATCAAATCTTACCAACTCTTATAAACAGTGTTAGGGAGAAGTGGCCAGTGCGCTGAACACGAGTCAGTCTGCTATTTTCAGAGTTTATTGTCGTTACAAAGTTAGTGCTAAGGTGCACATCCTAGAGAGATGAGCGATTCATTGTCAGCACATCGCTGATTCCAACAAGAGAAACGCGAGGAGTGCTTGTGTGTTGAGTGGTTGGACAGTCATAAGAACACTCTAATCTAGCTAACCTTGAACCATCTACGATTTACCACAATAGGGCTCAATTCCATCATCATCCGGCACAACTCAACTCTGTCATTGATACACTCTTATCACGATCCATATCGTTGAATGACAAATCCAGCCGATCTTCTGAAAGTCCAACAAATTCCAAATCTCTAGGAGCATTTACAACTTTCCATCTCCCTCCACTGGTTTGGAGGATCAATTTAGGGTGTCCCTTACTTATTTCGAAGGTCTATCAGAGAAAATTTGCAGAATCCTCAAACCCCACGGAACTGGCATAATCCTCAAACCAAATCAGAAACTCTCTTACCTAATCAGGTCGGTTAAAGACAAAATATCCAATGAACAACATGGAGTGTATGAAATACCCTGCTCAGATCGCCAACCTTTCCTATATTGCTCAGACAAATCGACATATTTCCGTCAGAGCAAAGGAGCACTTGCTGTCTGTTACTAATTCCGATATTTCCTCCACTATTGTCCAACATCGTGTCTATACCGTGTCTATAATCGATTTCAATAGAATCAAAACTATCGTCCCACTACGCTCTTTAAAGTCCAGGATTATTCGAGAAAATATCGAAATAGAGGGACGTCCAAACTGTCCGAATACCAAGAACGGGCTGAATTCTCGACGTTTCGGCTCCCACTTTGGAGCCATTATCAAGGGTGAGGATAGGGTGGTTATTCGTTCATTGCTAAGAAGTGATCAACCAAGAAAAAGGGTTAATTCGTTGCGTGGCGTAGGCAGATCGAGTCTATGGAATCGGACTACTTCATAGCATTGAACGAATAACCACCAACGTCGAGAACTTTTAAAATATCGAACGCGGTCTAACCCGTGAACTTAGTTCATTTATTCAAAATCCTGACCGCGTAACGTGTACTAACTTTAATATATTTTTCAGCTTAAATACGATTAGAGGTTTCTTTAAATTGTATCAATTCTTGTAAAAACTTGAAATTCATGAAATATTCCTACATTAAAAAGTCGATCTGTCACCAACATAAGTCAAAAATGAGCAATATTGATACCAGATACACGTAAAATTTCAAAGAACTTTGGTAATAAAACGAATAAATTATATCAATTTATCACAGTTGATAAAGAGGTTGTGGAGACTTCTTTTGTACATGGAAAGAGCAAAAATGTTATCCTGTAAAGTCCATCGATCTACTAGTACTTTGTTTATGAATATTTCTTAACTGTAATTATCGTTACATGATTTAAACTTTCGTCTCTACACTCTACTGTACCAATTTCATACATCTTAAATGTCTTCAACTGCTCTTTGTTATTTTTTAGACTGTTTCTCAAATTTGATATTTTGTCAGTTGTATTTCGATGAATTTGATACGTAACCATATCCCCCATCTTAGATATTGACAGTAGTGACACATTTTTATTACACCAGCGCCACGATTAGTAAACGTCAGAACTAAATTTGTGTTGCTGAAATTTAGATTAAAGTCTACTTTCTTATAGGGTATGTTTGGTGGGTGAAAATATTAATTATTTGATGATCTTATTGAATCAAATTTGAGCTGCAAAAAGAAAGGAAAATTCCATATTAGAAACTAGGCTTTGTATTTCTCATAAACTATATTATGTATATGGAAACGATATGAGATATTTGAGAACGTAGGTATTTAGGTTAACCGAAGTCAATCATAATCAATCGTTTGTGTGTATGTACCTTATTAGTTGACGTGTTGTACTAACTACATTAAAATAATAAACGTTCATTGAACAAGTAGAATTATGCACGATTAGGTTACGTAATAAGGAACAAAGATCGTGACGAAGTGTAGATATCTTTATGTTAAGGCCACAAGAATTTGCATATTACGACTTTTTACTGGTTTCACGACAACATCAACCAAATCTGAATAATGTAATTCTTCAGCTTCACAAACGATACAACGATATTTATTAGAAGTTTCCTAATTAATTATTATTTTAGCGGCATTTCCGTCGAGTTTAAAAACTATAATTAACGAAAAATTATATTGGATAAGTTTAGTATAGAAGATGGTGACTGTAATTTGTCGATTGAGTCGGCGAATTTGGAGCCAGTGATATATCTGCATCTTCAAAGTCTAGTTCTAGTATCTGTCATTTACAGAATAGAAGACACTTTCCAGTAAATATGCCCTCAAATTATTGAGAAATGCGCGATTTGATTTCAATTGGCAAGTGATTGTGCATTTTTTTTGGATTGTAAAAATTGAGCACTCAACTAATTCTGAACGTGTAGTATGTACGTACAGGTCGTGCAATGATCTTTCTGAAATTGGAGAAGCGTGCTTACGAATTACGCAAACGGAGTCAAATATGAATAATGAAGGAAGGGTCAGAATTTTTAATCTTTCAAAGAAGTCCCTGCAGTGAGCACTGCTGTTTAGTCTGAGTAAATATCTAACAGCTCTCTTTTGTAGTTTGAAGATTCGCTCAAATTGAGTCGCACCACACGTACTCCAAAAGGAAAAGGAATGTCGAAGATGCGACTAAATAAAATGAACTATTAAGGACGTGAATAAGTTCAGTTCTTTCGATATTAATCTCAGCGCAAAACAAGAGGAACTCAATTTTTTAGATAAGGAGACAAACTCCCTTTTTCCACAACAATGATGGTGTGCTCAATGGACACGTCCGAAATCTTCCATGTAGAATAATATTCAAGGATATTTAGGAGGGATAATGTTAAATAAAGTTAACCGTGGAAACAGAAAAAAGAAAAATCGTCTTAAATGGGTCAATTATCAAAACATCGGATAAATCATCACCAGATTTTTTTTGTTAATTTGGAAAATAAAAGAAAACAGATATCGTAATATGTTTGTTAATTGGCTATTCTCATTTATAAAAAGTGATTAACCGTAAACGGTTTCTTCAGATCTTGATTTTTATAACTGCCAAATTACAAGAAACAATTGAAAACATTCCCAGTCAAAGCCTACTTTACTTGCTAAGCGGATTTTTTGTCCCCGCACCCTTGTTTTTATGCTGTCGATGTTTCCCTAACGACGAAAAGTTAATCGTAGATATTAATAAATAATTCTCTCGAAAACTGGTTTTAATAAATGATGGCCATTGTCTCGAAGCGGTTGAAGATGGCCGATCTCATGAAATATAAAAAAAAGTAGAGATGAACTACGGAACGAACATCACAAAAACCAAACGAAATAGAATGCGAAATAGGCATTCCTCCTAACCAGTTTATTCGACGAAGAACCAACGACAGCTGTTCGAAAAGAACCAACCATGACAACTTGATGTCTCGACTTTTTTTATTGACTAGTAGAAAATTGCAAATATTATAAATAATTACGGAGATGCTGCGACGAACAAATGTCGTTTATTGATTACGTAGAAAAGTGAAATAAGGTTCGTAGAATGTTGAATCGATTAAAATAGAAATTAGGGAAATAAAAGAAGTCGTTTTGTTGGATTTTTAGACAATACACGAGTAGGTATGGGTCATCGGATATTAACAAAACAAGAAACGTCACTTTCGTCGGAATTATTGAAGTAGGGCTCACAAAAGCGGGCCGACACGACCCGACCTTCGCAGTTATCATTGTTTATACGAGGTATAGAGGTACTAGAGCTAAAACATGTTCACTGAGCGGGGTGATTCAAAAAACCAAAGGTAAAAATTTTTAGTTGTTTATTTGGTGGATTCTAGCAAATACTTTTCTATACAAGTAAAGACTTCTTACAACTTAAACAAATAAGTCCATTAATGTTTTCGAAATTTCCCTACAGATTTTTGAAGACGAGTTTTGACATGTTTAATGTATGATATGATGTATAATATTACTTTGAGGTAACCTTTTAGAACTGGAAAATGGTTTATACTCTAAAAACTAGCACCTATTTTTTAAATGCATTTTCATCCCCTCATTCTTGTCACATTTGGTCACATTTGTGAGACTCCCCCTCCCCCTCTCTAGTGTGGCGTCACATATTTTGCAAATTACATTTAGAAATTATTGAATGAGAACAGCGGTTACAAAATCAGTTTTCTTTCTAATCAAATTATTGTTTAATGAAATTAACATCAAAACAAACAATTAACAAAACAAAAAACGATTAATATATTTATTAAAGAAATTAACAAAACAAAAAATATTGATAGAATTATATATATTAAAGATATAAACTTCATAATAGGCCAGGTATTCAAGCATTTCCCCTCCGAATTTTCCAATGCAGCACCGATTTATTCGAAATTTTCACAGATAAAAGGTGTGTACCTAAAAGCGAGATCTACATGGTGGACGCTACCCCTTTCGGGGGTGGAACATTTTTTACCCAAAGTAACTCTAGAAATCGAAAGATCAGCAAATTTAAAGTTAAAAATGTCATATAAAGTTTTTTCGCCAGATCAATAGTTATTCGCGATTGAAAAGTACAATTTTTCAAAAAAAAACCGCATTTTTCAATAGTTTTTTACGTGTAATAATGCTTTTTGTGGAAAAAGGTGCAATGAACAAAAATGAAATTTGTTTTACGTAATACGTAATTGAGCATTTAACCTCAAATAACGGGAAAAGGGTAAATTTTTTAACAAAAAGTCATACTTTTGAATACTTTTTAACGAGCTTAAAAACACCTTTCAAATGATTACTGAAAAAATTTGTTTCAATTGAAATTTTAGTGAGATATGATCTAAAATGTTACAGCTAAAAAAAATTGCACTAAAACTAATGCCATTTCATTGAAAATCAAAACTTATTCCATGTAGCAAATAATTTATTTGGATGTTATTTACAGCACCAAATCCAAATTCGGCTAAATATGAAGATGGAAACGTTAGTAAAAGTTTTATTGAACATTTTGTTGTATTTGGATAAGTATTAGATTTCTGTTTCCTCTCAAACCATACCATGCCTCATTTTATATTAAATAAAATTCTAACTTGCTCATGATTTTGCAGTTTTGCGAGTTCTTTTTGATATTGAATATTTGATTTATCTGACTAAACCATTAACATTATCTGCATCATCTATGTTGATAAATCAATTTACTTTAAATCTTCAAATCTCAAATACTCACTAAATATTTCTATACAATATTTAAAAAAAGGTGATCCCGTCTCTAGAATACATAAATAACTGAAAAATATTTGAGTTTTTGGGGTTTGCTCAATAAAAAATTTTCTTAACACCATCCGTATTCAAGATAAATATATTTTGGAAGCTGATACTTCCAATGAATTTGTTTTTATGTCTGACTCTCATAGAGGGCGCTAGTTACACTGTTCTAACCAAGTAGTATTGAGCATAACTTTTTCATTTTTAGATTTATTGAACAAAATTTCAAATAACCTTAAACATCATTTAATTTTACACCAAAAAGGTATTCTTGATAAAACTCGATACTCTCTACCTTTTTCGCAATATTTTGATTTGAAAATTATGTAAGTGATGATGGTAAAAAGTATTGGTAAGTTATTAATTACAGAATACATTGGGGCTGAGGACATCCGATTCTTGTAACGTTTCACCAAATTCCAGTCTAATCAGTATAGAATCTTGTTTTTTAAAGTTAAATAAGTATAGGCACAGAGGTATTGGAGGATTTAGTATGAAACAAAGAACAATTTTATGATCATTGCGGTTCCGGGAATTTTTGTCAAACATTACAAGAAAGAAAAGCTCTTAATCCAAATTTTTCAAAATGTATTCGACACACTTCTGGTGTGATGAGAATCCACAACACGTCAAAAGGGTATCAATTACCAACACTCATTTAAAGTTAATGTTTGGGCAGCAGCTTCAGGTTATCGCATTATATTAGAGGGTATGACGCTAAACAATCGAAGATCTCTATTTTTTCATGCACGATGGAGCTTCAAAGTACTTTGATAGAAGGTATCGTGATTGGTTGAATAACCATTTGACGAATCGATGGATTGGTAAAGATATAGAAGCTCGATTCATTGGCCTCCTCGATTTTAATACCTTGGATTATAGAGTTTGGTCGTATCTTAAAGAAAAATTTTATGCTACAGAGGTAAATTTACCAGCAGCGGTTATTACTTCAAATGTTCGGAATTTGTATGCATGAATTTTTTCTTCTATTGCAAACATCTATAATTCTTATATCTAATCAACAAAATGTACACCTCATAGTTTTTCATTGAAATTTGCGGCTCTTTCGAAATAAAAGTTATTTGTTTGAAATTTTATGTGTTATGTGTTTATCGAATGTCTTTCGCAATCGTCATTTATCTGTGAATAATGGTAATAATAGCTAACCTCAGTATGCGTCGAACAACAGTTACTATGGACGACAATACTACAAAAAGTATAAAAGCAAAGTAGTCGATTTTAAACAGTCTATTAGGAAGCGCTTTATAGCCACAAAGCGAAAGAACTAACTTTCACAGTGGCGTACAAGGTTTAATAAGAATCGAATATAAAATTTTAAATAATATTAGGTAAGAAAAATGGTAATTCATCGAAAACACACAAATTTTCATCGTAAAGTCTCACGTTAAGAGTAGAAACTTTCAAAATAATACCTGGAAAAAAGTCATTGGAACAACGGGGAAAATAGTAAACTTGATGCGATCAAAAGGATAATATTCCATAGAGGAAACCCCAGAGTTGACAAAGGGGCCAAGCCTGTGCCAGTCCTGGGTATCTGTATTAGCCCATGCGTGGGCCAGGCTACTTAAGCTAGCTTCGGCCATACCAATGATTCCCCAAGCTTGGGCCAAGGCTAGGATACCCAGCCTTGGCCATTCATTGGCCAACCAGGGCCAAGGTTAGTTGACCCAGCCTTAGTCATACCAATGATTACCCAAGATTCAATCCGATCTCTAGTTTGTTCAATGTGTGTGTTTCTTATCACATTTTTTATTATTTATCACTACCAAAAGTAACAATGTCTGATGCGTATCTTCGAGTTCAAAGATGGCGTGCATTGAATAGAGAAAAAAAACTAACTCAGTGTGAACGGGCAAAGCTTAAATAATTTAAGTGTGAACATCAGTTCCGTGAGTGAGGTTAACGATAGTAATACAGACAATCTACAAGCGTTTATATTTTTATTTAACTGATATTATTATGTATGAATAAGTCTTGGTATTTAACCTTGGCCCAGTCATGGCGACCAAGCTTAGAGCATCGTTACCACTAAGGAGTTTAACCAAGTACAAGCTTGGCAGAGTTCTATATATTGGGCCAAGCCTTGGGTCCTTGGAACTTTCCTCTAAGGGATTAGTCAAAGTTAAGTCAAATTGATGTAAATGGGAAGTAAAGCTTTCAAAATATTATTACTAATATATTATTGAGAGCAGCTGAATTGATCTAAATTATATTAACTGCTTTTTTTTCTATATGTAGCTAATTCAAATATTCTGTGTGGATGTAGTGTGGACTGGTGCATTGTCATAAAGCAATCGTACACTACTGATTTCACCTTGTATTTTTTCGATAATTTTTGACGTAAATGCCTCACTAAATTCAAGTAATATGCCCAGCTCCCGGTAGTAAGTCAATCGAGAGGATACCCTCGCAATTTCAAAATATTTAAGCCATAATTTTTTTTGGTGCTTTTGGTTTCTCATTTTTTTGGCACGGCCTCTCGTTTCCGTTTCACCCCATGGAATCTCTTTTGGATGTCGGATCATAGTAAAGACTCTTATTTTCATCACTAGAAGCACTTAACTTGTACTAATTGCTGTCATTTTAAAATTTACATGTAGATTTCTTGGATGATTTGTTTTGGAAATGCTGGCCTGCGCAGCAATTTTTTATCTAATAATTTAATCTTCCAATGATTCTCATCCATAGTTTTTGATTTGTGTTGCTATTAATCCCCATCTAGCCACAACAGCTCGATTTGAGTCATTTTTCTAAACAACTTGACTGAGTAGTCAATAGAGCTCTACTAACGCGTGCATTAAATATTTCTGCGAACGTACTTTCTTTACTATATGAGGCCAAGAACTCATTAACTGCTCTACGTAATTGAAATTTACTGACAAAAGTGGGCATTGAAAGCAAGTTAAATGGCAAAAAACCCTCAAACTCCACGTGAGTGTATAGTACAGTAATGCCAACTGCAGCCACCAATTTCCTACATTTAACAAAACTGTTACAATCTAGTGATAAATTTGTTTGTTGTTATTTCAACATGCCAACTAAATATGGATGCTATATAACGCAAGAGGGCTCACGTCAAAAAGGAAAACAGCAGATATTAAATTTACGGAAATATATTCACTATTTGGACGTTTTGCTACGCTGACTGTGAACAAAGCATAGACAAGCCCACAGTACATTACAATATTCATTGGACTACATACTCGCTATTGAAAAAATTGGGAGTCAATATCGAAAGCCAACTTTGCCAACTAGATTATGAGCGTTTTCGTAGTCGGATTGTGGAAATATTAAAAACCAAAGTGTACTAACTATAATATATTTACGAGCTTTCGAATACCTATGTACTCATCGTCTGGGAATTAAGTAGGTAAGAATTGCGGCGTTTTAAATTTATATTTATATTTATATTTTTTTTGATAGACATTGTATTAATCGATTTCAAAAATCAAAATTCAAATTGACGCTTAATAGAATTAATTGATTGAAATATTGAGTAATGACAATCAATATTTCTAATAATTAATTGTACCAAGCTGAATTGGAACGAAATCTTTGTGAACTAGATTATATATATTATATAATGTTATATTATATTATATTATATTATAGAGCATATTCATAGTGAGATTGTGGCAATATTAAACAGCAAAATGTGTTTTAATATATTTAAGAGCTTTCGAATACCTATGTATTCATCGTCTGGGAGTTAATTAGTTAAATTTTTGCGGCGTTTTAAATTTAGGTGTTTCTATTGATAGATATTGTATTAATCGATTTCAAAAATCAAGTTTGAATATTGATTTAATCTCTTTCAAAAATCAAGTTTGAATATTGATTTTTGAAATCGATGAATTTGATGTTTTTTTTTTTAACGAAACAATGAAATATAAAACGCCGCAATTCTCAACTAGTTAATTCACAGATGTACGTATTGGAAAGCTCGGTATATATTAGAGTTAGTACACTTTAGTATTCGATTTTGCCACAATCCTACTATGAAAACATTCTTAAGAATTCATATATGTTACTGAATCCCATTGAAATTGAAGTAAACTATGCGTATCATCAAATAGAATATATACAAAAGCAGTACGTTTATAAAACAAAAAAAAAATAGAAATGATAAGCTATGAAACAGCCTTTTTCTTACAAATATCACTTGTTTATTAGTATATTCTTCAGATATGGACGTCGAAACCCATTCTCAATTTTTTCTCTAACTGTATATAGGCTGCAACTTACATGGCTTTAGAAGGGAATCTATTTTCGTGGTATCTTCAATTATTTTCTCTTATCATTTTGTATGTACACTTGGTACAGTACCATTTCCTAGAGTGTCGATTTTTTCTTAAATTAAACCTGATTTTTAATGAATGGACTGAGATAACTTTTATTCAAAATTTTGCTATACTATACTCACATAAAATTTGTTGTTACGAACTTACATATTGATTATTTTAAAAAGCCACTCATCTCAAAAACTTTTGGTACCAAATAATATGTCGTTGGAAAATTTTTCCATTGTTTTAATTGATAATATTCCTTAGTACGCTTCTGAACTAGTATAAAACATGGAAGCCGATGGGTACAATGTTTTTAGGATAAATTATAATTCAATAAAACCGGTTGTGAATTAGAAATGCAGTTTTGATATAACAAAGAGACTGTAGATTCAAATTCGACCTAAAGAATGGATATTAAGGTCGAGTGTTACTATTAACTTTGTAAAAACCAATGGCGGGGCATGAATTTGATTGATAAAAATAAATTAAAACTTTAATAATAACAGAAACGCAAAATGTGGGAGATTCACAATTTCAAATTAGATAATATAAAATAATTGATAATAGTTATAATATAATCTATGGTAGATTGTAGAATTCAGAATAATAAAAATTTTTAAGCAAAAATGTATATATATATATATATATATATATATATATATATATATATATATATATATATATATTAATTTGTAACTTTTAAGTTAACTGACTTTTTCTGAATAAATAACTTTGAAAATGTGGTTTTTTTTCATCGACTATCTATTAATTGACCTAAATAAACCAATGACCCGTTTTGAGTGAAAAAATAAATTGTCACGTTAGGTATGGAGTACAAGTACCTTCTAATTAGTGTTCGAATCGAAGTTATTCATGAACGCCACTGTGTATGTGTGTGTACGCCTATCCTTAAAATATGTTAGATCACCTTGAGCCAAACGTTGGTTTATAACGTATATAATAACTGACCAATGAAATTAATTCTTTCCGAGCACGATTATCCATCAGTTGGCCCCAGAACCAGTTTTTTCTCTTAATAATTATTATTCACCTGCGCAATTAGTTAATGATAGTTGTTGGTTTTTCGAAATAAACTTAATGGAAATTTGTGGTGCCAACCTACTATTTGATACTACATACTATTTATTGATGGTTTGGTTTTTAATCTAATCTTATTTTGTTTAGTTGAATTAAGTTAGTTGAATGTTAATTTTATTTAAATCATTTCGGTTCTTAAACTTGACGTTTGCAGTTGCCGTTTGACTTCGCTGTTTGCCGATCGGTCTACCGTTAGTGACTTTCAACAAAATGATCATTTCACGTTGGTTGTTCCTAGCCACTTTCGTAGCAATCGAAAAGAACCGTTCGCATCTGTTTAAGTTTGTCACGTGATTTTGTCTAATGCTCCCAATAAAAAACTTCGTTATATTCCATAATATAGGATTACAAACACAAAGCAATGATTAGGTCAAAATGGATAACAAAATTTTTAGATTAACGTCATGTTTATGAGCAGGATTAAAAGACTTCAAACGGCAAACGTCAGCCGCGAACGTTTACGTCAAACGCGTCAATTCAAGTTTATGAATCGGCCTTTTATCTTTTTATATTTTCTAATCACATATAGTGTGATAAGTTTATATTTATTCAATACAAAATTCTATCCTTTTTTCTAAAAAATCTATTAATCTTCTAAACGGTTAGTAGTCAGCTATTTAATTCCGTCCTTTAATTCTTAACCCTTAACTATGTTGAATTTTCAGAAGTCCAGTATACGCCGCGCCGAACATCATACTCGTTTCCGCTTCTCAGTACCTTCATGGTGTACACGTCAACACGTATGGTGTTTTTAAAAGGCCTTGTTCAGTCTTTATGTGAACCTTATATGAAATTGCGATGCTACTATCAAAGACTGCCCACACCACTGCTCAGTCTTCTGGAGAGACCATAAAATTAGTTAGAAAGAAAAGAAAGCGAAGCTATTTCTTTTTGCCTGAAAAAAGAGCTAAGACTGTGCACTTATGCACTAAGTGCACGCAGCCCATATGCATTTCTTGTGTATAATTCATGCAAGTGATTGAGTAGGTGTCAGATTTTTGGATATTTTTTTGTTGGTTTTATGAAAAAAGGTACTTTATTTAGTAAGGAGAAAAAAAGACAAAATGTGAAACTTATTTTTTTTTTGTTTTTATTTAGATTTTTGTAAGCCAACTTATTCTGATGGTAAGAAAAAACGACTGATTTTGTAAGGGCCGTTAAAGTAAGAAATGAAAGTTCATATAGTTGATTTTAGTAAATATAGATTCCTTGTAAAACAAAATATCAGTTTTATTTGAAATAACCTTAAAAAATATGTATTATTTGATTTTGTGGCCAATATAAAATAGATGGGTCCATTGG
The DNA here is from genome assembly GCF_026250575.1 of Diorhabda carinulata. NCBI lineage: Eukaryota > Metazoa > Arthropoda > Insecta > Coleoptera > Chrysomelidae > Diorhabda > Diorhabda carinulata. The sequence continues at coordinate 13,394,318 of NC_079464.1, read as the reverse complement.
GCCCACGAATATAGAAACGTAATAATTTTTCACCACTATAGTTAAGGGTACCTCTGTAACAAAAACTTTTTCTTGAAGATAAGACCAAACTCTGTAATCCAAAGGATTTAAATCGCATGCCTGAGCGGGCCAATGAATCGAAGCTTCTACACCTCTATCCATCCATCGATTCGGAATATCCTTTGAACTTATCGAGGTTTGCCATCTTTTGCGTAATAGACTTTTTCTTCTTTAATTACGATAGGAGTATTATCTACATTTTTTGTATTTTCTTTAGGTGGAGTTGCTGCCTAGTCTGCTTTCTGTATGGCAATTTTAAATGGACTTACAGCTAACTCTATCTAATGGCGGGTTTATAGTGATACTTTCAGATTGATATTTAATCTAAGTTGTCCATAAAGTTTGTTACACAGTTATATAAACTTCTTGGCTTTCGTCTTCGATAACTGTAGAGAGCAGCGAAGCTATGATAGGCGAATGGTCTGAGGAGAGATCTAAGAAGGATTTTACTTGAAAGTAATTTTTGTTAATCCCTTTTACTATCCAAAAGTCTATGAAATCAGGGTGATTTCTTGTCTAACCTAACCAATAAGTTGGGGTATAGTTTTTCCAATATCAATTTCAGATTATAGAAACCCTTGCCGGCAATTTTGTTTAATCTACCACTCATTTTATAAGTTTATAGAAATGCATTTATGTTTACGATTCGATGTTTTCATTGTTAAACAGTGGAGATGATGAGTTCACGTGGACTGACGGTTTATTAGATGTTCACCGAGAAATAAACATTATTTTTCACATCATGGTTTGGTATAATTACCGTGAGTATTTATGAAATATTGATTGTTTCTCGCATAACAGTCTTCTGCAACAGTTATTGGAAAAACTATAAGTAGCCTTATTAGTTCCCTGTCTTTGGTTGTTGTTTTCCAGTAGCCACATTGAGTATGTTTGGCGATTCAATCTCCACCAGGTATATATCTGTTATCCAGTGTTTACTCTTCTCGTTTTTTTATATACTCTCAAAAATTATTCCTCGTCATCTAAATTTTTGCGCTCCACATCACAAAACTGATCGAAATATATGTTCAAATGGACAGTTTGTGTTTTTGTTTCCATCCTGTCCGTTTAGTGGAAGCCGGGCACTACAGAAACAAAAATAATTTCATATCTCTAAATGAGGATGTACACATTTTTAATGTATGTAAGACAACGAGATTAGAAATGCTAATCAACGAAAAAAACAATGAGTAATCGAACCATAATTGAAAATAACTTAAAATGATGAATAATGCGGTTTAACAATCGTACACAGTAGTTTTGAGAAGTGATGACACGCTGTAATAATTTACTAATTTTATTTCTAAATTCTTTTTAGATAGAATGAATTATTTCTACTTATAGGAATTTCCAATTAAAAACTATTACCTAATCGATTAGAAGTTTTAATGAGAAATTAATAATTATTGAGCAGCAAGTACTCAGAAAGGATAATGCCCTATCTTTTATCTATAATCATCTAGATATTTATTGAATTATTGCAATAATTAATAATCTGTGACTGAATTCACTATCAAGGACAAAGTTAATTCGATTATATTTGTAATGAAGCTCATACAGAGTGGGCTACGTTAACCTGAATTGTTAGAAGTATTCATTAGAATTTAAGAAACATGGAACACGGTGATTTTTAATTTAAGGGGGGACAGTGGTTGGATAAAACTTTCTTACAAACAAACAATAAAAGTCGGGTTTCAGCATTCACTTAAAATCTAATACTACTGCCAAATATCGGGGCAGACAGTTTTCTGTAGACTTCTCTGTATTTGTGACATCAGACTTCTGTTCATTTATATCACTCAGTAGATTGTATAAACAAAGAAATAATTCCTGATCTACTTATATATACATATCGTATGTAGCTTAAAAAATATATAAATAAATATAAAATGTATTTTATTGCTAAACAAATATAAAGAAGAGTTTTCTGATTTTTTTATTTAATACTAGTAAAAAAATCGATCCTTTCTAAAACATGAGAGAAGAGAATATCTATAGTCTAAAATATACACTCATGAACAAAAAAATCGACTTAAGTCGAATGCTCCTGGTCAAAGAACTTATTTAAAAACCTTTCTTCCTTTTTTTAGCATCTCAAAGCCTCATTTTAGTTTTATTCTGAGGAGTTCTATGTTGTTTTTGAAAAAACAAATATCAAACGGGAAGAAATCTTAAACATTAAAAAAGGTTATAATTAAGAGTAGAGGGAGTACAAGACAAAATAATAATATAAATTTTTTTAATTTCTTATTTCTTTGATATATTAATGTATCTAAATGTTCTTGATTTCAGGTCTCTCCTGTTTAATCTTAGTTTGTTCAATAATTTTTAGAATAAATATAAAATACGACGTTTAGACTTTTCTTTAAGTATATAAATTTTTATATATATTCGATTGATCAAGTACTGCTATATGTTTGAGATGTAAGAACTAAGGAAAAATTAATTTTTCTTATTAAAACATTTTCTATTTTGATTTTATTCTTATTTTGTTCGTGATGTAGGTGATCTATTGATTAATATAAATAAGAAAATTATCAGTGTCAATATCAATTTTGATAAAGACTTAAAGAAAAGTTGAAACGTCAGATTTGATCTTTCTTCCAAAAATTATTAAAAAAAAGTAATTTTAAAACAGGAGAGACCTAGAATGTAGATGTATTAATAATAATATATTTAGTGTTTTCTCGTCTGGCCCCCATTCTTTAGTGAGTGCTGTTATAAGGTTGGATTTCGTGGCTGGTACAGGGTTTCTAGTCCAAACTTTTCTCTTAAGCTCATACCATGCATACCTGATAGGGTTCAAGAGCAATCCATTCCTGTATATAATCCCGTACGAAGCGTACAGTATGTGTACTCGGTTTTTCCATTGAAATTTTCACCCAAATTATCTAGGAACCCGTTCCTAGGACTTCTGTAGAATCGTCTCTTTCTATGGCTACCATGCAGATACATTATGCTTTCATCTGATAAAAGAATGGACCCCATTATTCATCAGTCCAATTCACGTGTTCTGTGGTAAATTGTAGATGGTCGGTGGGCTGGTATTGATTTGGGGCGATGTGCTGACACTGAATCCGTCGTCTCCCTCGAATGTGCCCCTTTTTCTTCCAAAACCCGCGTCTTCGATGAAAGTTATTAGTCTCTTCATAACGATGATAAACAAACTCTAGAAACAACAGACTAATTCATGCTCAGCACTTTGGTCACTTCTTGACAACTGTCGCCTTGTCCCGAGAGGGTCACCGCTGGAGCAGCTTTATCACTTGTTATATCAATTTTCAAGTAGAACTTTGATGTTAAGGTTGAAGTTCGATGGCTAACTGATAATGGTGGGTAGAGGAAGATAGAGAATCGTTGAATATATTTTGAGTTGGATGAGGAAAATTCTTTATGGTGAGAAGGATTCATTGAATTTGACTGGGGTTATGGTGATTGGTTTGTAATTGCTTCAGGCTGCAAAACATTATGTTTCAAAGTAACAGATTTATACTTTTACGATCCAATTCAAGTAAAGAGAATTCCCGATAGTTTTTCGAAAGACATCGAAGCTATTGGTAGAAGCCGATATTGCTCTCTCATCGATCTTCCTAGGGAGCACCTAGGGATAGTCCAAAGAGAAATAGAGGTGAAAAAAGTAAAAAAATCCAAAACGTGTGGCCGGCCAGCTGAAACAAGCAGAAAACAAGAAAGAAAATAAGATAGCTCCAAATGCAGAATTTGTCGCATTAATTGGACAAATTGGAGAGTCCGATGGATTGGATAATGTTCACAAAATGTCGACTATAGATCTGAAAGTTCTGTTATCACAATACACATACGTGCGAGTGGTGTGAAGATTTGGATAGTGATATCAATGTGAAGTTTCATCAATTTTCACAGTTTGGGCTTGGTTTACTTTCTTCGCTGTTTTAAAGAAATGTTCATTTAGTTTATTATAGTTTTTTTACCATTATAAATAAATATTTTGTGTTTAATTTTCGAAAAACAATTATAATTTTTTTTTGTCCATTCCGGGGTAATTTTAACAGAGTACTGATTCAAATGGAAATTATAACATACATTATAAATGTTACAAAGTAGCCCCAAACCTGCAGTGAAATAGGCACCCAATCAATAATGTTTCTTCTAAAAAACTATTTTATTTTACTTTTTTTGTGTCACACGATGCCTTTTAGTCATGTCGATATAACTTATTCGGAAAAATGACTCCAAAAAGGTGCCCAAGGTGCCCAAGTAGCCTCGGCTCAAATAGCACTCGTATGACAACACGTTCTGAGTACGTTCACCATTAAAATTGTCAAAATTCATGATGGCAATGTCAGATTTGTCGTATTCAGTTCAGTGTTGCCATATCTCAATACTCAAGTGGTGAATTTGTTTGGAAATAGTTCCAAAACTGCAACTCTAAACATTGAAATGATCATCAGTATTCTGAGCTTTGAAATAAAAAGCTAACAGAAGGTTTGTCTATTAGATCCTATGATTTAAATTGTAAAAAAATTGGAATCTGAGTTCAAACGCTTTTTTATGAAATTTGATAGACCTTATTATCGTTTTAAATCGAAATCTCCGGTTTATGTAAATCCTATAACAAAAAATAGTAGTTTCCGTTTTAGGAAAGTAGGATAATAGAATGAACATAACTCTGATCATGGTCCGTTGTCCATTTTGCATTTACCGATAAGTATCTTTATGTATAAACTCAGTAACAACTTTTTCTATTGATCAAAGACAATAAATTTATCATGTAATTGATTCTTTAAAACCCCAATAACGTACAATTGATTAGGCCAGTACTTAGGAGCAAATTCACTTTTTTCTTATATTTCAATTAGTGTTAGTTATGGAATTATGACTAGTCTACTTCATCGCGAACATAAGTATTTGTGTGGCACAAAGTAATCTGTGAAGGTATGGAAGTCTTTGAATTCCCTCATGCAAGTTGACCATCCACCTCAGTTAACGACGATAACATAAATAAATTTGAGAAACTGGTGCTTGAAAATCATCGTATCGGCTTTCTATTGATATCAGAGGTCATTAACAAAAGATTTGCAAAAGCAATGTCGAGTAGATGTTTAACAACGTTCATTAAACGCATTATTACTGATGACGTGTAAAAAATTTAAGAATATGACATCGCAACTGCTAGTAATTATGTAGCCAAATCCAAAACAAAACCCTTCATAGTTGATCTAAACAACTCCAACTACTCTGGAAATCTTACGGTCAATACGGAATATTACTTGGCTGTATTGAATCGTCTACGTGAACAGATTTGTCTTAAACAACCGGATTTGTGGAAAGACAATTCATGGATTTTTCACCACGATAATGCGCCATCACATTTCATCAAAAATGTGTCACACTCAGCCACCGTTATTCGCTTGATTTGATTCTCTGTGTCTTTTACTCCTTTTGATATTCAAAAACCCGTTTCCGAATGATGCGCCATGAATACACTGAAGCCATGAAAGTTAATTTGTCGATGGTAGTGAAGGCCATCCCTGTTGAAGCTTACAGCAATTGTATGGAAAATTGGATTAGGCTTTGGCATGCTTGTATTGGCTGAATCGTCTACGTGAAGAGATTTTTTTTTCCTAAATTGGTACAACTTATTTCGTGATGTATACGTGAAATTAGAGTTCAACATTTAAATTAGTGTTAATCAGCTGGTTTTTCGAGAAAATTTTGATGATATTTACTATAGAATAAAATACAGCTAGGAGTTTGCTTCGAATTTTGTATTTCCTATGGAATTACAGCCCAAAGCAGTATGTGAAGGTAAGGAAGTCCTCAAGTTTGCCTCATGCAAGTTGCCCATCCAAAAAAACCTTCAAAGTAGATCTAAGCTTCTTCAACTACTATATGTCATTAAAGTTTCAAAATTTTCACTTCACTTGTATACTTCTGTATATCTTTGTGTTGGAACCATGTATTTCTTATTATTGTAAGGGCAAAAGTCAAGAAGTCTTCTTTATTATTGTTTTTTGTCTCCTTTCCATTTTTACCAATTATTCCTTCCTTCATATATTCCATCTTGCTCATCATCCTATTTTTCCTTTTACAAAATATATCCTTGTTATTTTTATTATCATTAGAACGAATTTATCAGATCGAAATTACGTAAAATTTCGATAGATGATATTAGGAATATATCGGAAACTAACATAATATAGAGTGATTCTCTTTTTTTATCGTATGATCTCAATACTGAACGAGCTTATTTTAATTTTATTCAATCAATTGTATTTGCTTACTAAAACTTGTATTCACTGGTCTACCATGAATTTTTCATGAAAACAAGCAATAAATCTATAAGGGAATTAATTGTTGTGAATGTCATCGAGTCTAAGATAATGACCAAACTAAGAATTTTCTATTCTGGACACCGCCTTAATTGCGAACAGGTTTTCGAGTTATTAACAAAATATGTAAATAATTTCTTTGAATCATTCTTATTTATGTCAATACTATGAGATTCAGATACTATTAAAAAATTTATAAAAATTAGCAGTGTCGGGTTTCAAAGAAAAATCATTATTAACTTAAATAAAACTACAGACGTATAGCTCATTGAAATACATAATTAATTATAGTACAGGTAAAACAGGATTAAACCCCAAATTGAAATTGGGCTCTTCTGATTTTCTAGATTCTCAGAGGTTTTCGGTAACTGAATAAGCATACCAGCTGTGAATAAAATTACGGGTACGGGTTTTCGAAATAACTCTAAAAAACTAAGAGGAATTCGAAAAAAGCTGCCCAGACAAAAAATGTAGAACACAAAATTTTTTACCGAAAAGGTATTTAGTTATTTTTTCGTTTGAGCTACTATTTGTGAGTAAATTTCCCTCAATGCCGAATGTTAGCCCGCGAATTTCCGTCAGTGCGAATTTAAGCCAATTGACGTTTCAGATAACTGCTTTAACTCTTGGAAAACTACTTCGTTTTCAAAAAATCAAAATGTATCATCATGGTTAAGATCTCTATTTTCTCGAGTAAGCTAAAAGGTATATTGGCCACATAGCAATTTGAAGTTTCAATGGTTATATTTCATCATTCGCCATATAAACAAGCAGATCCAACGAGAGTTTTGTCTTAAAATTTAAATTTTTTACATATTTTTAAGAAATAACTAAAACAAAAGTTGTATTTGAAACAATTTTCTATTTTGATATTCATGTTTTAATCAATATAATGTTGGAAGTTGTCAATACCAAATCGTATTGTGATAAAAGCCCCAACATGCCGAAACGTCGAATTTTTACTTGTCTTAAAAAATTAATTTCGATTTCATTTCATTTTATTTACAACAAATATCATTGATTTTTGCCATGGTTGATGAGGATTTCCAGCTACCGTATCTTAACTTTAGAAATACAGCTATTGAAAAAGAAAAAACAGTACTAAAAAAAATATATCCCAAAAAGTGACGAATAACCTCCAATGTGCTTATTTGACTATTTACAGAATCTTTGTTTAATTTACTGGACTAAATTTGTATACCTTTCAGTTGAACGAATTTAAGCAACTTCAGTGAATAAATCACAAACTAAAACCATTCAAAATCGAAGCATTGTTAGTCGTAATCCTTGATTTACTCGAAGAGGGAATTTCCTAATAGCAAACATTGCGACAAACTAGAACAAAAAAATGGCGAGTAGGCACTGAAAACCTTCTCTTATTCTCCTTCTCATCTTGATACTATCTAAGAATCAACTGTCACTTCTCCAATTTTTCCTCCTTCGGTAGTAAAATACAAGAATGTCGTTGCGAAAGGTGGATTTTTATAGAATAAGTCTTGTCTTTTACAGGTGATCCATTCATTGCAAAGTTCCAGTGACGGGTATTTATAAACGTTTTCGTATTGGAAATGTGGCAAAATTAAAGACCAAAGTGTACTAACTTTAATATATTCCGAGCTTTCGAATACATATGTATTCATTATCTGGGACTGAAATTATGATTGAGTACAATATAAGTGCATACAAGAAAAGTCGCTGACATGAATCTGTTCTACCGTTACTACCACGGCAGATACTCTTTCGAGCTTTTCAATATAATACCTCCTAGAGGAGAATTTGGTATGACCTACTCGACAGGCAGACGTGGCTCATGAATACCAAGTTCGACAGTAGATACCCAGAATGTCAGCAGGCACTACTCGAACTATTCGACAGTAATCGGGTTTCACCTCTTGTGCTTTAAAAATATGTATATCTTATGCAAGAAAGTATTTTTCAAAAGGTAATCGAATCATTATAAATTGTAGTACTATTTGAAACTTTCAAAGAAATCATTTTTATACCTCGTTAACTTGCTACAAGTGAATGTTAAAATATAAAACGTAAATAGACGAGTAAAATGTACCTCCCTGTAAGGGAGTTTGGTTTAAACAGGGTGCCAGACGTGAACTGAGCCCTTTTTGTACCCCATTCGTCTATTAGAACTTCAGTAGTATTTTATCTGACGCAAATAATCTTGTTTTCATCCAAATATCCTTGATGATTCGGTTATTGCCATCCGTTTATTCAGTTTTTTGTGTTTAAAACCAGATGCTGACAAAACTTGAAAATATTTCTAAGCTTGAGAAGCTTTGTCAACTGATTTCAGTTTTTCTTTACACGTTTTTCGGTTCTGTGAATGATCATCGACAAACCCTTTCGTGACTATTCGATAAATGGAAAATTTATCTAATCTAGTTAATTCAGAAATTTTTATTACGATTGCATTATCAGATTGCTTAATATTTTCCTTTTTATAAACATTCGAATATATATAAAAAAACCTGCTGATCTCACCAAGCAAAGACAGTGCTTATCGCAGACTGTCTGGCAGAAATATTTCGAAGAAATTGTGTTCATACGTATTCCGACAGCTTCGATCAATAGAAATGCATTTATGTATACGATTCGATGTCTTCATTGGTAAACAGTGGAGATGATGAGTCCATGTGGACTGACGGTTTGTTAGATGTTTACCGAATTTTATACGGGGAGTAAACATTATTTCCAAACCCATAATCTATGGAGTTAGTTAAAATGTACCTAATGATTCAAAGAATATGAATAACATATGATATGCATAAAAATTTTCTATAGAAAATTGTAAATTCATTGCCACAAGACATTGAAATGATATTAAGTTAATTCCACTTAGTGACTGATTTCTGTCGTATAAAAAGTAGACTATTTAGATATTGTCAAGGTTTCTGTAATCAGACTGTGACAAAAGTATAATAAATGAGAGGGCTTGAAATTATCAATATTTATTCCAATCAATAATAAAATATAAACTGTATATGTACAGGATGTCAATTTGAAAAAATACTACTATATTTCGACTATCTTTTACAAAACTTTTATTGGACAAATCGTATAAAACCGTGAATATATTTAAGTGCTTTGCAATAAAAATATATAAAATCATTATATTATTATAAATATGCTCCGAAACTACTTTCTAACATTTCGAAATGCTTCTGTCTGAATTTTTTCACATGTAGCTATTATTGTTTTCATCATATCTTGCAGAACGACGCTTATGTCCTAATAGAAAGAAGCAATAAGATCGTAGTGACCACTCTTTCACTTCTCTTCTTTTAATCCATCTTCCAAAAAGTCTCTCATACAGACAATATCTAAATCGGTGTACCGCTTCCATCGACTCAAATCGGATCCCTTTCAAAGCAGATCTTTTTCTACCTTTCAAGGAAATCTGAACAGTCCAGTTAGAGCAAAAGCTTTTGGTCAGGAGGCAGATTTTTTGACTCATTTTGTTATGTGTAATTCCTCGTGTAAAATTGTTCTAATCGTTTCTTTATCAGTCTTGGTAATCATCGGAATGCACACAGATCATCTGCACGTATAATTTGGTTGATTTTGGTGTCTGTTTTTGGAGTTGAGATAGTCACAGGGCGACCTGGGCGCTGGTCATCCTCAGTGCTCTCTCGGTACTCATTAAAGCGCTTACACCACTCAAAAACACGCACACGAGATAGAGAAATGTTATTTAATATCCAGACCTCATGGATCATGATCGAACCAAATTGGAATGGCAAAAGTAACATTAGTACCAAAAGTTTTATCTTAAAAAAAATGGAAAAAAGCTGTCGGTAACTAAATTAGAACAGAGATTCCGAATTGGAAGCTATTCCATCCTTGTCAATATGCATATCATTATGCGAGGTGCGTGATTCGAATTCTCAGGGCAGTGCAAAATCAGCATGAAGTAGAATGTTTTTGAGCTTTGAAGCGAAAATCAGGAAAGTGTAATCCGATCATTTGTAACTTTGTAACTATGGTTTTTTACTATAACTGGCTTCTAAAAGATATTCCAATGTATAGAAAAGAAGAGCCCGTGCTGATTAACTTTGAGGATTCAAATTTGCCGAGGTTTGCGTTTGTTTCATGACTATTCACACTGCTTCCCTTTTCAAGGCGAATGTACACGAATGTCTCTACATATATATTGAACTCCCACCATATAGCCCTGATCTAGACCTGCCTGTCTATTTTTCAGTTAAAGGCCGAGTTTAGGGGTAAAAAATTTAACAGCGACGATGAAATTTAACAGGAGGTAGACGAATATTTTGGCTCTAAGGATGCATCATGTTTTTATAGTGGAGCTGAGCTTTCGTCAAATGTTTTAAAAAGTTTGTGGAAATTAAGGAAAAATTTATTAGAAAATTATCACAGTTTTTCTTATTTCTTTGTATGCTAAGCGAAGATCTCGTATATTAGATATTTAACTTCAAATTTAAATGAAATAATTCAGGATATTTCAAGATAATTTCCCCAGTCCAATTTTTTCCGAGATATTTCTCATATATGGTGGTGTCTAAAACGGACTCTTTCATTTTATTTATTAACCAATCTTTATTAAATTAACGTAATTATTACATAAGATCCCTTTCTTCATTCTTGAAGGTTTTTCCTAGAATCAACTCAGTGAAAAAAACAGAAAAATATAATATTCCAACCGTGAGATCGACCTAGGAGTGCCGCAATATTTGTGACCTCTATCTCCAGAATTAAAACCATGTGATTTCTAATTCTGAAATAACCTTGAATTGTTAGTTTGCAACATGCCGATAATTCATTGATTGAAGAATCGTATTCAAATAACATATTATAAAATAGGTCTATCTTTTTATTTACCCAGTCTACTGATAACTAAGTTGGAATTTCTGGAACTGTTGGCGATATTCATAGTGAACACACTGTTTACACCAACACTCACAATTATTACTCTGTCTGACGCGCGTTTCGATAACCAAGTTATCGTCTTCAGAGACAGAAGGTAAACTCAGTTTAGTAAAGTTGCATGGTTTTCTTTAGCGAATCTAAAACTTTTTAAATTACTTCTTCTTCTACTTCTACTACTAAAGTCGAAATGTCAATTTTTTTCTTCCAAAAATCATTGAAAAAACTAATTTTAAAACAGAAGAGACCTAACATTTAGATGCATTATATATTAATATCCCAAAAGGATTCTCAAAAGTTCTAGAAAATAAAGAATCAAAACAAATAAATAGATAGACCTTCCTAGATATTATTCAAAAGAAAAAATGTACACCAACCACCTGCTTCAATAAAAACTTATATAAAACAAACAAATGGATTCCGTGTATTTTCCGCTTTCGCCGAATTTTAGAATGCCGATACATCTTGGTAGGACGCGTTCGTAACAATACGTTGAATCACGGGTACAGTAAAATCTCTCTAATCCGTCACCTTCGGAACACTTTCACATACATATTTCATAGTTGTATCATCATCATATTAGATTTTTGTTTAGCAAATGACATTCTAGACTTAGTTGCAATATTCCTCTATTTGTTGATCCCCAAAATGCCCATAGGAGTTGAGGCTGAATTTTGCTCTATGTACTGAAGGGTACTATCACCATCTGAATCCTCCTTCAAAGTTTTTTTACCACTATTTTCCGAAACAGTGGTAATAATCTGGTCGTAATTGAGCTCTTGTTCAGATAAAGGTCCACTCCACTGGCTTGTGAAAAATCTCCAGCAGAGCTTCACCTTGGAAGAAACATTAGATGTCAACTGGATGTACTTCGTCCAATTAATCACAAGCCAAACGTCGATCATGGTTTCTAGAGCCGCCAATTAAGTGGAGATAAAGCGACACATTGACCAGCTTCGCCGTTTAGAAATTCCAAATAAGAGGGTCCACTATGGCAATGAACCCGAGGGAGATGATTTGCAACCTATCTCGACTGCTCCAAACCGACATGGCTTTCAACCTATTCATGATCCAGATTTTGATCGTACTCAACGGGGGAGACCTTCAAATTTAGGCCCGAGTCAGACTTCAACACCAGAGGTTGCAGTTGCAGGGGCCGCTCCAGAGACTCCCACTACTGATATCAGGCGTTCCAACCGTCATCACCACTATTAAGGTGTAGACGAACAAAACAGTGAAATTGGATGAACACTAATTTTATTGACAGTAGTGTTTTTATATCTTACACAAGGTTAGATAACTTGAAAAAAAGGGAAGTACTAAAAAAGCACTGCAAACTATCTTATTAATGTTATAATTTCACGATGTCACTGCTTTTACCATGACAGTCACAACAGCTCTTCACTAACTTCACCATCTTTGTTATATTGAGCAATCCACTCCCCAGCTTTACTGACAGGAACATTTGGTTGTACGTTTTGAAGGTCTTCAATGATTTCTTGGTTGTCGTTGTTTTTCTCATCTACGATCTGGTCACTTTCAGTCATAACTTTCGGCCAAAGCTTACACTGTAAGATTTCAGTTCCTCCCATGAATCATCAATTGTATAGATATAGAACAGGAATTTTTTTATTCAAATCCTTCACAACAGATGGAACGAACTTGTTGGTAAAGATTGCCATCCATCCAAATAGATTCTTCGCCATGACGAGTTCTCCAGCGATCAATCCGTCAATACTAAATTTAAAAATCTAGTTGATACGCTTATTAACAGATACCTCATAATAGGAGGATCAATATTTCTAATCTAAATAACGTGAATATTGGATCTCATTTTTTTTTTAATTTTTACTGTATATTTTTTTGGTATACTAATAAAACAACAATGTGATGGAGTTTTAATCAATCGACGTTCGTTACTTAAGTTGTGATCGAAAAATTTTTATGTAATAAACTACAGCTGTGTAAATTTATTTATAAGCGAGTCAATTTCGTATAGAGGCAGAATGTAGTCCAAATGTCGTGACCTGTTGTCCGAACTTTAATTAATTATTGATTATTCTGTCGATGACTGTAAAATAAAAGGCTTATACCGAATTGTCCTGAATCCTTAAATTGAATTAATTTTATAATCCAATAAAATTGAGAAACTAACGAATTCGACAGTAGCGTCGATAAAGAGGAATCAATGGTTGTTATTCTATATAATAAATTTGAAAAAATCAGTTCCTCAAAGATTATTTTATTATTTTTTTAATAACTCTTTTCGCCATACATTGCAGGTTTTCATTCTAATCAATTCAATGAAGGCTTTAGCTTCTCATTATTAGTATTATCAGCTTTACACTTAGATAACGCCATCTAGCGGCAATAATAAGATTATTATTGGACACAGGGACAGTTGGCTGAACTTCCGAAAAACGCCAATGAAATTTTACAGGTGACTTCGATATTTCTGAAATCCCCGCGACCTGGCAAGGTTGAAACAAGTTTAAAACATTTTTTGTGGTTTGGTTTTTTTAGGATAAAATTAAAAGGAATACTTTCAAAAATCTAAGTAGTTATTAAATAATCCAATGTTTCATCAATTGATGTTTAATTTTTTATTTTTAGGCTCTCATATTATTCACATATAACATCATCCCAGACACAGACGCTCTCGAAAAGATGGTACCTTTTCAAATTAGCAACAATTATGCCAACATAGGTTCAACCAAAAATATGGACTCTTGTGCGAGTCAATAGATGGTGCAGCAAGCACAACCAGTTTGCTAAATGGTATAATGATGGTACCGTTTTTGGCCACTTAAGATGTTTCGGAAAAATCAAAAGCAGATCGTTCGACCATAAAGGTTCAGCGGCAGAAAACGACACATGGTTCGAACGACTGCACACTAACGTTCGCCAAAGAATAATCATCACCTATTGTTTTTCAAAAGGATTTTCATTTAAACAGACTATAAAATAGGCCTAATCTTGGAAACAACAGTTTCGTCAGGATCAGTAAGCGACGTCTTCAACTATGCCCGTGAAATTTGTATGGTCAGTTTAGACCGAGCATATGAAGATAAGGATGTGGGGATGGTTGCCTCCATGAAATAGACGAATGTAAAATTGGACGAAGAAAATACAATAAAAGGCGCATGGTCGAGGGTCATTGGATATTAGGAATGATTGAGCGTGGCGGCGTCGGCTACCGATTGGAAATATGTCCTGATAACTCTAGAAGTGCCGAAACATTGATGGAGCGGATAAAGAAGCATGTCAAAGTCGAGCTCGGAAAGGATATTTGACGCTAGTAAGTGAAGGCTATCAGCACTTTACAGTCAATCATCAAGAGTACTTTGTTGACCCTGAAACATTGAAAATATTGAATCCAGCTGGAGGCACACGAGAAGAAGTATATCGAGGGGAGGAATCAAAAGATCCATTCGATGCAATTATTGTAGATATAAAATTGGTTAGGTTAGTTTAGGATAGGTTGTGCTGGTTTAGATTAGGTTGGATTGGGTTAGGTTAGGTTAGGCTAGGGAGGATATGGCGGCCACCCGGATATCCCTAGAGAAAGTAAAAGTCCATTGGCAATACTGCATAGTCAGGGTTCAACCCCCTCCGTTGCTACAGGTGCCTAGAGTATGGGCACAGCACCTACCAGTGGTGGTAGTAGAGGTAGGTGCTGCCTATATTACCGAATATAGGGGGCCCCGGTAATCAAAGGAGGAGGGTGTGGCTGGAGATAATCCACTCCATCCTCCTCTACGGGGCACCAGTAAGGGCGGAAGTCATGAAAATAAAAAAGATATGAAAACATATACACTATGACACAACGAAAACCGCTGCTTCGGCTCTTCAGTGCATATAGAACCGTTTCCGCAATAGCGCAGGTGCAATTCCAATTCATATATTGGTCGATGAGAGGGTCAGAATATACAAGAGAGTCCAAACTGGTCGAGAAAGGAAACAACGGAAAAAATTAAAGAGGAAGAAAGGAAAATAAGCTTGGACAAATGGCAGCGAGAGTGGCAAGAGGAGGGTGCCAAGGCTGTGTGGACAAGGACGGTGATACCGGACGTGACGAAGTGATACAAGCGCGCACACCGCAGAACTAACTACTTTTTCACTCAATTTCTAATGGGGCATGGGTCCTTCAAGAAATACACACATGGAATCAAAAAAAAACGCGAGACGACCTATGCCCCAGCTGCGGTGAGACGGAGGACCTACGTCACGAGGTGCTAGAGTGCCGAGTCCACCGGCAGGAACTATAAAAAAGAAGAAAAGAGGAACTATAAAAAGACACAAGAAGGTTTACGACCGGGTTATAGATATTGTTACGGGGATAATAAGGGCTAAAGAGGAAATATATTGAGTTATTTTAACGTGTATGTGCCGTCGTAATTTATTTATTTTATCCGTTTTTATATATACAAGTTTCGAAATTTTTAACTCTTTTTATCTATACACCGTTTTTAATCTTTTATCTATACAGTTTTTTACTTAGATTTAGGCTTCTTCCATTTATTTTTTATTTATACAGTAGGTTTAAAGTTTTTATTTATATAAATATTTTAAGCTAGGATAAGTTTTATTTTTATCTATAATTTTAAAGTAGGATAAGATCAGGTTCTATTTATACGATAGAGATAGGTTTTTATTTATACAAACATTTTAAGTTAGGGTAAGTTAGGCTAAGTTTTACTTATTTACAAATTTTTTTAAAGTAGGATAAGTTTAGGTTAAGTTTGTATCAATACAATCATTTTATAGCGTTTTATTTATACATACGTTTTGTCTATTTTATCTTCATTGTTTTGACTTAAATGGCATGTCAATAGAAAGAACTGCTGTTACTGGGCTACAGAGAACCCACGTGCAAAACATTAAAAGCCTCTGCATTCACCGAAAGTAATCATTTGGACGGCCATATCAGTGCACGGAATTATCGGACGCTATTTCTTTCAAAATCACCAGTGCAAATTCTGAACTATACATAGCCATTTTAAGGGATTTGTTCTTTCCGCTACTGCAACAATTTGAAGCCTATAATCTACGATATGGTTTTTACTAGATAGCTCGACCTGTCATACTTCTAAAGCCTCTTTGGCGCTCGTAAGCCAAATATATATATATATATATATATATATATATATATATATATCTCCACTGAGGTGACATTGCATGGCCGCCTAAAAGTCCGGACTTAACTAGCTCAAAATGACTGCAGCAGCTAAATACTTTTATGGCTCTCTCTTTGTTAGCATTTATCTTTTTGATTAATCTACAGAACTTATACAAACTACTCTATAAGTAGATTGATAATTAAATTATATAAAATGCAATAAAGTAAAACAGGAACCATCCATTGAGAGTATTTATTGTGGGAGATCTTCTGGCCATAATCTATTCAATCTTCTCTTTTTTAGTAGATGATTGATTAGATTATTTATTAATTCAGTGTTGTGGTCATTGGATCGAATTTTGTATCTTGTGTCTAGTGGGATGTTCAGATCGTTATGAGCTGTTTGGTAAGTAACTTACCAGGGGTTTCTACTCAACAAACGACGTGGAATGTATTTTCGTATTTGAAGATTTACTGCAGCCCTATAGTTCTTTTATAACTATTTTCTCTTGTTTTCGATATGTGTTTTCCTTGTAAGTTTGCCATCTAGAGGCAAATCTAAGTACTTGAAAAACTGGTTTTTTCAAAATCTGGATATAATTGATGATCATTTACAAACAGATTTTCTTGTCGTAAATTTTATTTGCACTGATTTACTGCCATTGAAGTAAAATTTCCACTGATGAAGTCAATTTTGTGATAAATTTAGATGAATTTGTACGTATGTAGTATCAATTATGTAGTTATACCAAAAAGAAATATCGAAATTCAGAAGAAAGGTCATAGAATCTCGCGTCTACCGACAGTTATGGCGCTTTCAAAAAATTCCCATTGTAGATAATAATGTAGTTATCTTCATTTACCATTATAGACGAGTTTTAATGATACACTTCGGAAAAAATCGACAATCACTTCATATGCGTTATCGAGTTCAAACCAACACATTCTGCTAACGGTTCAAACAGTTATTTTGCATGGTATTCACTGAAATATTTTGCTAAAACGGGACGAATGGATGCGGGTTCCAACGGTCTATCAACCAAAGAAATAAACGAAAATTGTATCAGGGGCGTCGGCATTAACGGGAAATAAAATTTATGGCTCCTAGTAAATAATTCAAACATAGTTTTTATATGTAACTATCGAAGCTTCCTGAATTTATTTTTGCTCAAACAAAACCAAGTCATTTAAAATGTTTTTGTATGGAAGAAGAGAATATTCAGCGGTAATTTAAGGGATATATTTATTTTAAATAAAACTACAGTGGCATTTCAAATGTGACATCTACGTGTGAATCTTTAGCGAGGGTAATTATATTTGATAGTTTAACAGAAAGTTTCGCAGCTTCGTCTAAATTATCTACAGGTAAAATCTTCAAACCTGATCGAGCTATGGCGATTTTTGCTTCGTCGTTATTTGTTCCTTGTAATCTACAAACTATCGGAGCTTTCATTTTCAATTCTTTTGCGGCCGCAATTATTCCTGAAAATCATTAATATCATCATAAAATTTTTGTGAATACCACCAACTGTTGGACACATACAATAGAAACAGCTCGTATTTCCATTTTGATTTTTCTAGTTGTAGATTTTATTTTCGCTCAAATTGAGAAATATTATGAACGAAAAGTATTTTTCACTGGTCTGTTTAATTTCTACTCTAATCGAGAACTTGTAGATCTCTTACAATTATATAGACCGATACCATATGGGATTAGTTATCACTTATCATCCTCCAGAATTTTTGACTGAAATCTTTCGATAATATTTGATGTACACACTGAAGCTTTACTACATATGTCTTGAATACCAACAGTTTATCCTTGATGGATAGTTGTAAATATCTTTCAACGATCCGATACAGTTGTAAAAGTTTAATCCCAAGCTATTATCTTTTTTCGTGAAAAAGTGCTATTTTCGAAAAAGCCTCCTAACCAAATGAGTTTGACTTCCTCCATTTGTGAAATTTCTAGCTAGTTTATTTGCGGTGGAGGGTCAGTTTCATCGAGAAGGTCACGATCGATGGATTTAGACTCGTTAACTTGAATTAACAATAGCTGTAGACTGTCGAGATTTATTTGAAGGTAGTTTAATGCAGATTGAGGATCTCGGTGTGAAGAATGTCATTGTCATTTGTTAGATTAAGTCTGTGTATAGAAGATATAGAAGCGGACCAAAAATGTATCTTATTATATGTATTGGTAGAGTATTCGTCTTGATACTAAACTATGGAATGCCTATTGTCAAAATAGCATTCGAAAATGATGAAATAATTTTCAGATTTTGTACAGTAGACTCAAATGCCAAACTTCATCAGAAGGCAGACATTGAGGAAAGTATTAATTCTATGTATTCAATCGAATTTTGATTCTCTATTCCGATCCCAAGACCGCGTCTATACCCAGATGAATTACATTTCTGCAAATATACAATCCTTTAGAAACAAATTATGAATCAACTAAACTCGTGAAGCATTTCAGAAGAAAACATTCTTTTAATGTTGGTGAGTGTTGGCCTTTAACAAATTCAACGATGACTTCTTAGCTATCTCTCAATTATGACTTTTTCTTATTGTATTAACAAAGTTAAGATTAGAAATAGTGATCAATGGGACCTAGATTATAATTTATCCTTTCTATTTTACCAATATCTAGATCACATGACCACCAAAAGATGTTCATGTTTTATTGCGTGGTTTCAGATTTTTTTGTTTTTCTTCTCCACATTTTCTTTTTGCCCCCTCTCTAAGGTATCGGAAATGTATTTATTATCCATTTAATCATTCTCTCCATCTTTTCCTGTCCAGTAACATTTGATTTATTGTCTGTTGCCTTCGTTTTGTTAACAAATCTTGTTCCATCCTTGTTAGATGTCCAATTTTCTCTTGTTGTGATTTGTTTCTTGTAATTTTAATTCATATTTTATCAATTCTCTCTTTTTTCTTTCCTTATTTCTTCCTTTTTCCTAGTTCTACCATCTTTCTATGATTATTTGTCACCTTTACCATAAATCCTCCTGATTTTTGTCCATTTAGTTGTACTTTATCGTGAAAGCTATTTTATTTCTTCGAGCCACAAGTTGGCTTCTTTGGATTAAGTCTGATCTGCTCTCAGATCTACAGAGTTATATTATATTTTCCAATATAAAAATATTATTTATTGTTTGTTTTGCCTTCCAGAATGATGTTCTTCTTCCAGTTTCTCATCTACTTATTCTATTAGTCTTATTTCTATTAATTTATTTTATATATATTTTAGGTATATTGATCTGTGGTTATCGCAATTTTTTTGTTCTCCTTTCAAGTGGATTGGAACTAGCAAATTCTCCTCCCATTCTTGTGGCATTGTTTCGAACTTCCATGCTTTCTCCATCATCTCCCATATCCATATCTTGCCTGCTTCACCCAGATATTTGACCATTTCTGGATCTTTCTTATCTCCTCCGCTCGTTTTGTTAATTTTATCCGTATTACCTTTTTGACTTCTGCATTCCACATTTGTATTTTATCTTTCTTCCTTTTCTTCTTCTTCTTCTTCTTCTTGTTCTTCTTCTTCTTCTGCCATGATGTATATTCGGCATCTTTCTTGAATTTCTTTGAATAAAAGGAGATTCATGTATTTAATATTTCTTCAGGTTTTGTTTTCTGTATCTATTATTCTTTTTATTTCCTTTTTTTTCTTCCCACTGTTTCTATACTATGCAAGAATTTTTTGTTATTATTAATATAATCTTTGTTCAGCTCTTCTCCGATTTCTCACCAACGTTTATGTTGCGTCTACTTTTCTCTGTGTTGATCTTCTTTGGATTGTATATATTTTTTCAATGCTTGTTTCTTCTTCCTGTTTTATTACTTCCTTCATTTATTTTGTTCAATATCTAGTCCTCTTGTATTGTTTTTTTACTATCCTTGTTCCGCATAACATATCGTTGCATTTTTTATCTCTCTTCCAAATTCCAGTGTCGGGTTCTTTCTTTAAATAATACCAACGTAGATTTCAAAATGTACATACATTTAGAAGGCGAGGAAATGGAACAGGCCATATCTAGGAGTCAAACTAGAAAGAAATATCAAGAAAAACCAAAATGAAAGCATTTCCAACTCAATTTGGGCACATACTTACATGAAAATTTCTCCTCGGTGCTAAATCAGCAGCAACAAAGTAAAATAGAAGCTACAGAGATTGAATATTTGAGAAGAATAGAAGAAGTGGCAGGAAAGGATTGTGTAGAACGCTTAAATAAGAATAGAATTAGAAATGGTGGTATTAAAGAAGAGTTGCAAGTAATACCAGTAACCCAATTCATCGAATGAAGGTAATTGAGCTGGTGGGGACATATATAGAGAATTGCTAATTCAAGACAAGTAAAATTTGGCAAGCCCAATGACATCATAGAAGAAGCCAAGGAAGAATGAATGCATTGAACGACGTGATACGAAAATTTTTGAAGATACGAAGCCAAGAAATTTGGTATCAATATTGTGATTGTAGATAATTTACTTGATAAATATTGAATGTCAATTCTTGTAGCTTTATACCCTGGAGGGTAGGAAGGAATTTTTTTTACCGATTGCTGCTTTAATAAAGTTTGCTTATATTTCAAAAATAGATTTACTATGAATACCTACCGTGAGCTATGATATCACATCTCATTATACCTCCAAAAATATTCACCAAAATAGTATTGACTCTTGGATCTAAGGTGATGATTTTAAAAGCTTCTTTAACAGCTTGTTCATTTGCCCCGCCTCCAACATCTAGGAAATTCGCTGGAGATCCACCGTATTTACTAATGATATCCATCGTTGCCATAGCTAAACCTGCTCCATTAACCATACATCCAATATTACCGTCTAACGCGATGTAATTGAGTGCGTATTTAGCCGCCATTACCTCTTTCTCGTCTTCTTGAGTCCAATCACGTAAACTGAAAAGTTCTTTTTGTCGGAATTCGGCGTTATCATCAAAACGAAATTTAGCATCCAAAGCATAATCTGAAATAATTGTTAACTTTTTAAATGTTCAATTCCATCAATCACCATCTCACAGGTGCCTGCGGTATCTTCAGCAAATGGATTGATTTCTATTAAGAGCGCATCTTTTTCGACAAACAAATGATACATTTTCATTATTACATCAGATATCTTATCTTTTTGAGATTGTAATCCTATTTTAACAGCAACGTTATCAGCCTGTTCCTTCTTTAATCCCGTCACAATATCCACTGGTTCCTTAATAATTGCTTCTGGATTTTCTGCAGCTACTTCTTCTATATTCACGCCTCCTGAAGAAGAAGCTATCACTACTGGACCCTATAATAATACAATAGTTTAGTTGATTTATAATAAAGCTGGTGGACGTGAATCTACGATTAATCAGAATAACATCGATCAATAAGTCCCTGGTCTGATAAAATGAAAAAATAACTTTTCCACTCAATTTCCAAAATAACTCGAAATTGAAAGATCAGCAAATTTAAAGTAAAAAATATCATATAAATTTCTTCGCCAGATCAATAGTTTTTGAGTTATCCGTAATTGAAAAGTACTATTTTTCGTCAAAGAAAACGCATTTTTCAAGAGTTTTTCACGTATAACTCTGTAATAATGCATTCTATCGAAAAAAAAAAAATAATTAACAAAAATGAAGCTTATGAAAAAGCAAAGGAAGGAATTTTAAGATCTTAATCTTCTTCCTAACGCAAGTTATAGATACTTGAATAGCTTTTGTTTTACGTAATTCAGCATTTAACCTCAAATAACAGGAAAAGGGTACATTTTCAACAAAAAGTCATAGAATACTTTTTAAAGAGTTCAAACAGACCTTTAAAATGACCACTGATAAAAGTCGTTTCGACTGAAATTTCAGTGAGATTTGATCTAAAATAGTTACAGCTAAAAAAAATTGCACTAAAACTAATGCCATTTCATTAAAAATCAAAATTAAACTTATGCCTTGTACCAAATACTTTATTTGGATGTTATTTACGATATCTAAAAGTTTCGCTAATTAGAAATGCATAATTTTGAAAGAAAATGAGCATTAAATGAAACTTAATTTTTTTTATTTTTCTCCATAACTATGAGAGATACAAAACAAAAACAAATAAAATGTCAAATTAAAGCATTCTTTATGATAATTATTTTGCTTTCCTTATTTTTTTGTAGCATAAAAATTGACGAAGTTATAAACAAATTAATTTGTCACTATAGTGCGAGGAGTGCTTATCCACAGTTCTTTTACCCTTTATTAATAAAATGTGGAGTATCTCTTGTAGGATGTGATAGCTTCAAAATTAATAGAGTTACATAAAAAAATGAGAATTTGAAATTTTTTTGTGGATTATAGGAGATGACAAATTTTCAAATTTTGGCGCACGGATTTTTTCTGTTGATGCTAAGTTGCCTGTAGGTATTTTTGAGAGTACCAAGAGGTAAAGGGGTGGTTCTTAAGGGGTGTCAGGGTGTAGAGAATGAAATATCACTTCGTGTTTGGAAAATACACTTGAATACCGAAAGATTTAAAAATCAAAACATTAACAGTCATCAAAATTTATTTTGAGCTTGAATGCCTGCACTACCAATAATTGATTCAACATTTGTAAGCTTTTTCTATAACCGACGCTTCTTTAGCTTCAACCATGAATGAAAGATAAATTCATAATTTATAATTTCAAACAGACTGTTAAACATATTTTCTAATAATCTTTGTATAAGTAGAATAAAAATTAATAAAACCAATTTCTTTTAGTTTTTTGTCTCAATTTTGGTACAAGTAAGAACTCCATCAAGCTCTTTATTAGGTAATTGATAGGACATTTTATACTGGATATATTGTGAGGAAACAACGTGGATATACCTACAGGATGGGATTTATGTTTGGAATGCCTCAATTATCTTGGAAACGGCTTGTACGATTTGCAAAATCAACAAGAAACTTGTAATATCTTTAATAATTTATATTCTAACCGAAATTCCATTCCAACAAGATCTACTGTCAGTAAATTAGTAAAAAAGTTTAACGAAACTGGTTCAGTGAAAGATTTATCCAAATCAGTACGAAAAACTGCATCAACTGAAAACAAAAAATCTTTATCAATTTCTACCTATTTCTACTACTACTTTAACTCATGATCTGAAATGAAGTGACCTAAATTTGAGCAATTCCAAATATAGCAGAAATATCATCTTCATACCTGTATCACACTATTGGATAGTCTGCAAAGTTTTTCTTCTTAATGACAATCGTAGACTTAATACATTTTTACCCCATATATTATATACATTTTGTTGTGGAAGACAATGAATATTTTGTATGACTGTAACAAGAAACATGAAAGGACTTAATTCAGACTGAAACTAATTGTCACCCCATGTTAATTAATCTTTATAGATACTACAGCAGGACTTCTATAATTCGAATCCGAAAATTTATCCCCTGTTTGGATTCGTGAAGCGTTCGGATTATAGCACAGAGTATTTATTTTATGAAATAAAATTAATACTATAGTGAAGTTTTG
This sequence comes from Diorhabda carinulata, assembly GCF_026250575.1. Classification (NCBI taxonomy): domain Eukaryota; kingdom Metazoa; phylum Arthropoda; class Insecta; order Coleoptera; family Chrysomelidae; genus Diorhabda; species Diorhabda carinulata. The sequence continues at coordinate 13,370,412 of NC_079464.1, read as the reverse complement.
AATATTCTAGTATAGTATATTCTAGTGTAAACTTTACATTTTTTTAAAATTCTTTATAAAGAAATCCAACATTTTACTTTATCGAGAGGTATTTAGTTATAAATAAAAAGCTTTGTCTCGCAATTTACATTAAATTATTTTTTTAGCAGAGTTATATAAGTACATTTTGTTACTTATTTAAGGTAGACACATCAGTTAGACGTTCAGGTTCATCTAGATCACCATTGTTCAGTAAAAAACCGTCAATTTTAGCCTATATCAACGAAAAAATCTAAAGGAATCTCAACTTCGGCTTCGAAGTAATCGTCTGTATATTTTTCGGCGTTTAATTAAAGCCACAAGGGCGTCCAAGATTGTTTTATTAGGTTAGGCTTTTTTCATAGTGGTCTTTCTAAGGACATCGGATAAAGTACATCCAGATTCCAACTCCTGTTGTGCGAAAACTTAAAGGAAAAGTTTTTTCCTACAAGTCACCTTTCAGTACATTCATTGGGTATTTATTTTATAGAGTTTGATGTGCTCTTACCGAATTTCAGTTTTGTCACCTCGTATATTTACCTATCTCGTCGCCATATTGGAAAAATGGCGACTAAGAACAGTTTTTTGATAATAACTCCTTTTCAGCGCATTTCACAGAAAAAAAATTGATAAAAAATATTGTTCAGAAAATTTATGTCAACTTTTTTTTCTAAGATCAATAATTTAGGCGTGCGAGCGCCGTGAAGTGTAGCTAAACATACACTGGTATCCCCAGTAGGTTTAATCCACCCCTGACTCACTATTTCCAAATTTAGTTCGGTCTCCGTTGTTGTTGACGGACCAGGTGTTTCATCGTCTGCAGTACTAATTGAAATATCAAAGACGGAAGTTTCTTCTGCATCATAGGCGATGAGATCAACAGTTTCATCGCGGTCCTCTCCGTTTTCAATTTCGTCTTGATGGAAATTATCACAAGAACCACCAAATTTCGTGCACACAACGGATCATTTTAGCCCTGCCTTTCTGCAATCTTTTTGACAACCTTTCTTGTATTTGCAAGAAATAAGTTTCAACAAGCTCAAATATAATAATAGGAATTAGCCCATTTTTGTGATTTTTCCATCTCCATTGTTCTACATTTTGTTCATTCTCATACCACTGCTGAACCTGATAATAAGTTCGAAACGAATGTTGTCGTGCTGTCATTTTTTCTTGATAAAATAATGCTGATGTTGTATCACAACAACTGAAAGCATGCAAAAATAAAATACAGCTGTTTTATTTGCTTGGATGAGTTGATAGCATCGTCAAAAGAACGGAGAGATCTACATCTTCACCGACAACTACTACAAAATCACGTTCCGATGATACGCTTTATCTTCGGTGTCTTGTTTAACCATAAAGTCTTCAACATTCCAATGAGGCGCATCATTACTTAGGAATTTACTTTATGACACAGTTGGCGTCATTGTTTGGTCAAAAAGTATGTATACTGTTTTTCGTGGGGATCGTTCTACATATTTGGTACAGCGGGCTGCTTCGTCTTCTGGATATCAGTTAAATACGATAATGGCATTATATACATAATAGATCGGACGTAGATAATGTATTTATAGCAAATATATGTAAACCATTCGCCTTTTTGTCAAACGACTGGGTGTAATAAGTATCCTGCATCGATGTTGTACATCGTATTTCAAAATTTCGTTCAATCGATTCAATCACGTATAATTTCTTCATGCAAGAATTGTGCTGGTACTAAATCATTAACCTGTTCAAGACGTTCAACGATTGCTTGGTACCAATCATCAATACGAGCTTGAGCAAGTTTTCAAATACAGCAGCACATAAAAAACAATGATTCTCAATAATTCTTAAATGAGACAGTTGAACTTGAGATGTCGTGTCAGCGCTGCAAAGCTTGTGCGTACCAGCAGTATACACATAGGACATGGAAGTTATTCTTTCTTTGAAAGCAGAGCATTGGGCTCTAACTTCGTTTTCCCATACAAATCACTCATCTACAGATACAAATTTTCCTTTTTATCATATCCATGGGTTTGATATGGTTTTATGGCGTCTTCGTTGTTTGACAATTTCTCGTCGGTTATTTTGAATTGATATATTCCGTGTCTTTTCTTGAATTTTTCCAACCAACTTTACTAGTAGAAAAAAATCTTCTTGCTCAAGCTTTTCATGAAAGTATTTCGCCTTCTCTATCAACATATCGCCCCATAAAGGAACGTTACAAAAACAATGTATACCATGTATCTTCGAGTTGTGGATTTTAGGGCGTTTTTAATGTCTTTCAAGCACCCTTTTCAGTTCTCTCATAAGATCGGATCTGTTTTTCCTTCTTCTTAATATCGAAAATTATAGATTAATCTCGAGTTGATTCAAAATATTGCATTTCTCAGAAATATCCAGGTTTTTATTTATCTCTGATATCAAAATCATGATGTATAAACAAAAATAACAATATAGGATGGTTCTAAAGCAAGATTTTCTGCTGCTAAGTCAAATATTCTTATTCACCCAGTGTATTGTTATTCTTGTCAAAAGCTTTTCACTAAATATGTCAATCTGAACCATATAAATAAAATACAAACAATAGAAGAAGCTAAATTTGTTTTTTAATCACCAGTTCGTAAAAGTCACAACGATTATTTCTACTGAGTTGACAGAAAATTTGATTTGATTCATATGAATATAGTTGGTGACATATTAATCATGTGATAGAAGACCTTCGCTGTTAATGAAATGAAAAGATTGGTCGTTTTAACAAATAGCAATAAAGAAACCACTGGAGGGAATTAGCTAATAATTTGAGAGCTATTATTTTACTTGAATTAAAAAATATGCTGCTGATTTCAGACTGGAAACTTATTGATCGATGGTGTATATTTACGTTGAATGCTCGTTCCATCATAACAGCCAGATAGAATTCCCTCCTGGGATATTTTCTTTCAGCTACCATGACTGAATTACATATTCTACCTTTCGCACCCGTTTGCTTAGTTACCAGATATTGCCCAAGCATTTTTCCTGCGATATTTTCTGCTTCATCGGGTCTGGATAAAATAAATATTAAATTTTTGTAACTAATACGATTGTAAATATAAATAATCCAGCGAAGGAACTCATATAAAGAGACATTCTACATAACACATAACTCAATAAGTCGTATGACTGACATACAGATTGCGCAGTCAAATCCGTACGACTTTTATAAAGTACCAGCTTTCAAAATACTATTTGTAAAATTTCATAACATTTCAATTAGTCAGGATAAAGTGACAAGTATTTAAGTGTTAATACTTTTGGTATTTTCTAAACAATGGATTTAAAACAATTTAGTGTGTTAATCATCATTGCTTCTTGATGAAAAAAACATACTGTACAAGCTCATCAATGCTCCACTAATGTTATCCGGACTCTACTTCATCGAAAAGAACTATTTTGGATTGGTTTGCTGAATGTTAACGATGATGATAAACGTTCTGGTCGTCCAATTGAGGTGGTTACTCCAAAAAACATCAAAAAAGGCCACAAATTGGTTATATCTAATCGTAAATTGAAATTGCGTGACAAAGCTGAGGCCGTGAATATATCAGAAGACAGTGTGTTTACAATTGTACTTGAGCATTTGATGTTGAGAAAGTTTTTCTCAAAGTGGGTCCTACGTTTACTCACAGTCGATCAAAATCAACAATGTGTTGATGATTCAGAGCAGTGTTTGGATATGTTTACACGTAATAAATAGATTTTTTTCTGTTGATATGTGACAAAAGTTAAAACATGGATCTATCACTTCAATCACGATCATTATCTGAGTGGACTGCTGCCGGTAAGCCACGTCCAAAGCGTCCAACGGCACAAAAGTCAGCTGGGTAGGTTGTGACTTCAGTATTTTGGGACGCACATGGAATATTATTTTTCGACTATCTCCAAAAGGGTCGGTCAGTCAATAGCGAATACTACATAGAGTTCTTGGATCGTTTGATTGTAAAAATCTAAGAAAAACGACCTCATATGTTGAAGAGAAAACCAAGACAATGCACCGATTCAGTCGATGGCAACGGCGGTTGAATTGAATGAATTACACTTCGAATTGCTCCCTCATCTATCATATAGTCCAGATCCGGCACCTAGTGACTACTGGTTATTCGCTGATCTCTAGAAAATGCTCGCTGATGATATATACTGCACAAATGGAGTAGCAATTGCTGAAACTGAATCCTATTTTGCTGCAAAAGACAAATCCTTCTACAAGCACGGCATCGAGAAGTTAGAGAAGCCTTGGAATGATTGTATTGCTCTTAAAGATTTCATTTCTTAGTTAGTCACACGACTTTTTGAGTGATGTGTTAAGTGATGAATTTAATTTAGTCCTTCGACATAGTGGTCAGCATTGTATATTGTAATGAAATTAAGATTTTAGTTGCAATGTAGCAAATTTTTGGAAAGACTCAATACAATATCTCTACAAGGATTCAAAGTACTACAAATATTGTGTTTGTCAAAATATGACAACGTAAAATTGATGAAAGAACAAAGGTCGTTTTAAGCTGACAAAGACATAGGAAAATGAATAAAATATACATTGAAAGGAAACCAGATTCTCTCGATGAAAGACTTTTTAATCATTTGCTTAAACCAAAGCTCCATATTATTTTAACCTCACACCGAGGACCATTTACGAGGCATATTTCTTAAGTAAGTACCGTTTTGGAATTAAAAAAAAGGGTTCAAAGATATCCCAATAATTTTATTTTTACAGGAAAGCCTGTAGGCACTTGTCATAACGTGTTACCAGTTTTTGAATACCATCCTCACAAAATTTTGCCGCTTGACTTGTTAACCACTGTATCACAACTGTTTTGACTTCGTTATCGTCTTGAAGACGCTGACCGCCCAGGTGTTTCTTCGTAGTTGCACAATGATGAAATCCGTTCTTCATCATGCACATTTGTGCGGCCATCTTTAAATGCTCTTACCCATTTCCTTACCATTCCATCACTCATATTGTTTTGTCCGTAAACTTCACAGATCTCACGATGAATATCAATCGGTTTTACGCCTTTAGCACTAAGAAATCGTATAACAGCCCGTACTTCATAATCGGCAGGACTCACGATTGTCGGAGGCATCTTAAACACTCAGTAAACAAGGTGTAAACAATGAAGAATCAGACTGTAATGGCGTCAGTTCGCAGACGAGAGATGTAGGTAACCAGCGCGCATGTGCGGAACGTCGACCTTGGGGTTGCGGTGGCGGAATCGCAAAACGGTACTTACATAAAAAATATACCTCGTACAACGCGTTGAAAGAGGTGAGGTTCTGCTCATTGGCTTGAGAGGGGACATTTTAATTCAGCTGTTTCGTGACTATATTTTCTTATTCATAGATTCTAGAGTATTATTTTTAATAATAAAGTGATTATCTTTTTATTTTGGATAATTAAATGCTTAGTCACTCCTTAACTGATAAGAAAGTACGTACTATATTTTTCCTAGGTTTTCAAGTCTGCAAGGAATTCGAAAGGCCGAAACCTATAATATCAGGGTTGATACTGAAGTTTTAAGGTATCCAAATAATATTTATAATTGATATGGCTTCATAGTTTTTAAAAATATTCTCTATTAAAGTCAATACATTTTTGCATGAGTTTGAACCAATTGTTAAAGCATTTAATCCATTCCGTCAGAGCTCGTTGTGGTTGAGGTAGAGAATGATTGATCTTCTGCGATTTGTTTTCTTGATTTTGTCGACTATTGCCATCCCTTAAGTATGCTTCAATCTCACGGTATGTCACATGATTATCTTGCAGTATCAGTTTACGCACAGCATCGACGTTTTCTTGTACAACATCAGATTTTGGACGACCTTAACGACATTTATCCTGTAGTTAAGTGTGACCACGATTGAATTTGGGAAACCAATAAAACACAGTTGTTCTAGATGGTGCTTCATCACCAAGATTCGAAACGAATTGATAGACACCTGTTGTTGTCGAAATATAATCAACTTTTAAAGGAAGTACTCACGTAAACACCATACGAACACCACTTTTCAGTCCATTTTTGAAAGTTCCTTTTCCACGTCCGCCTGCTAAAACTTGCGCTTTCAATACTAAATCTTTAGTATTTAATTTTTGTGCGATTTGCTTAGCTTCTTGCTTAGATTTGGCTACCCCAAAATTAGGAACTGGTATTCCAGCATTTTTAAGCAGCGTGTAGCTGATGTGTTCTTGTACATTTAACTTCCTACTCTGTTGCCACTGAAAATGTAGTATCTGTAAAAAAGAAAATCAATAATTCCAGAAACTTACTCAGCGAGCTCAGCATATATAATGTTCTATATGAGTTGGGATTCGTTTTTGGGATCAAGATGACTTTGGTAATCTTCTTTGTCAATAGATCATTCATGATGTCTTTGATCCAGTTTTATGCGCAGTTTGCTAGTATTTTGTCGTCTGGTCTTGGTGCTTCGCCATTTTGGATACTTCCAGCTAAGTTGGCTATCTCTTATCAGTAAAAGGTCACTTTGTGACTATTGGTAAATAGTTGACTCGTAGGGAGTGAGTTTTTTCATTACGATTTTATACGCATTGCTTCAAATCTTATGGATGAGCTCTATACAGAGGTCTTTCCAAGGCCAAAAATTTATCAAATTCTATAACACCCCCTCTTTCATATCTCCCTGATGCTAATATGAGTATAGACTGTTTCTTGTCTGTGCCTGTTGTTTTAGCAGATATCCGCAGTACAATTAATGACATCAAAAATAAATACTCTTTTGGAATTGATGGACTTTAGCAATTTTTTGACAAGCATTTCTCTATTTTTATTTCCAAAATTCACTTTTTCCTTCATTGAAGTACTTTTTTTTAAAGTAACTTCTATGCTTTTGATTTTTTCTTCACTAGCTTCTTTGCCTCTGTCTCGTGTCAGCTTCCTTCTGTATTTGTTGCAGTCTGTCGTTTTTGATATTCCACCAACAGGGCATTTTTTGTGTTTGCCTATTATTTAGTAGGTACTGCTTTTATATGCTAGTTGTACAGTTTTGTGACTTATTCGTGTGCTGCGTTTTCTTTGCGTGTCATTTCTGTGATATCCTTAAAAATGTTCCTAACTGTATTCACCATATTTGATACCAATGATCAATTAGTGTTTTGTTCTCCGGCACTTCTCATTGGCTTATGTTTCTGGCGATTCTTCTTGTGGACCTAATAAATATCATATATTTTGTCGGGATGATTTATATCACTGGTGAGCTCCAGATAGAGGATGTTTTATTAATGTTTTGCTTGTTTTATCAAGTAGTCGACTTCACTAATGTAGTCTTGGGTACTTTTATTTGTTGATATATAACAGCAGATTATTGTTTAACCCGTAAGCTTCAGTAACAAACGGCCTTCGCTAGCTCTGGATCCCGATTTTTCTGGATATTTGCTTAAAGCTTTTATTTATTTATTTCGAATTTTAAAGCTCTAATACCATTGATTTACAACGCATAAGTATGTAAGGTAGTGTATATTTCAAATCGTTTATGGTATATTTTAAATATTTTTTGTTTTGGCTAGTTGAAAATATAGTAAACTAAATATGTCTTAAGTAAGACATAGATGTTGAAAATTCAGTAACATTGTTGAATATTCCCGATTTCAATGGAATTTTTTTAATAATAATGCAATATCTCGAATAGCTACTGCCCTACTACCGTATTTTTAGTTAAAAACTCAACATGTTCTATTAAATTTTTTTTACCCTGATTTGATTGTCCATTTTATTAGTCATATAAAATCCATGATTACGACAAATCACCAGTTTTGAGTCGATGGAAGACATGGAAGAGAAAAATTTCAGGAATTGCTTTTGCTTATTAGTACAGTGATCACAACTCCTGACCCACGAAAATTAGTTTTGTCGCCTATTTTCTGAATTTAGGTAGTTTTCAGGATGCTTTATCGATACAGTGAAAGTTAACATCAAAATTTTAGCCCCTAAGCGATATATTTTTGTTAAATTTTTCAAAATTCCGAAGGGATCAAGAATATAGTTTAAGAAATTTATTACAAAAATCTTACTAAAATTACGTCCCCGGCTGAAAAATAAACTGCCGTATCTCCTCGAAAGCTCAACATTTCGAGACGGAAGAAAGTGCATTTTAACAACACGAACGGGATTGTTTTTAGCTAGTTGTCTGAGTGAACTTAAAACACTGCTACACCCAGCAACGAATCCTTGCTTGAGGTCCTCAATTAGACTATTTATTACCTTTGAAATGAGACCAATTATACCTTTGAATACACTCTGTGATAGGAAAAAAACTACTTTTACTAATGTTAGATTTTTTCATAGTTGACAAGTTTGTTTATTTTTTTGTTGAATACCAGCCATTTTCGCAAAATAATGAAAAAACTAAAGTATACATTTTGTAGCTGAGTTGTCGAGCTTCAATTTCCTCGACATTTTTTTCTTAAATTTTTTTGCGATTTTCGAGTATTTGGTTTTAACGCTTCATAAAAAAATAAACCTCTTTCTGCTGGGAGAGTTTCGACAATACGAAGAGATATTTTCTCTAAGAATAGCGTTTTTAGGGATTATCCCTGTCCCACACTTAAGTTTAGAGTACTTACAACAATCAAGATTTTAAAAGAGGATTTCTGGCATTTTAGTGTTTTTAGGAAAAATCATATTTGACCTTCTTTCAATATAATTTCCTGCTTGGCATTTTTTATCAGAAATTTACCTCTAAATTTCAAGTCTTATTTGAGTTACCCGCAAAAAATGCACTGTTGAAAAAATCCATAACACAAAATTTACTTTTTGTAAGTAATTTCGAGATTGGTTAAAAATCACAGGGAATCTTTTTTGTAGGAAATTTTTTGATCCCTCCCCTTTTCTCGAAATTTGGCATAAATTCCGAGTTATTTGTAAAATTCGACATTCTCAAAATTTAAACAAAAATATATCGCTTAGCGGCCAAATTTTGATGTTAACTTTCACTGTATCCATAGAGCACCTCCGGAAAATCAGCAACATAACTTATTTTCGTAGGTTTTGGCTCTAATTGGACTGGAGTATAATATGAATATTCAATTATGGAATGTGACTTATTCGAAGAAGGTTGATATAATTTTAGTTCGCAAATAATAACATTACTATCTTCAACAAAAATCATTATCAGTTATTTGTAAATGGAATAGTTGTATTTACTAAACGGTAATTTGATTTTTAGCGACTCACCTTATTACTTTTCTTGATAATACATCTAAAAAACATCATTACGAAGCTGAAATTAGTTTGACACAAATGACACGTTCATAATTGCCTTCATGTCAATAACAATTAAACCTATTTTGGCAGAAATCTCTCAAAGTAATAATTTCAATTTACTTGTCTAAATTCGTTCAAGCCCTTTCGACCCATCTTTTGGGATTAGTATCGAGAAATTCGGAGATTAAGTATACAACCTGGTACGAACGTGGATTTACTTGTAAAATGGGCCTTGGCTGACCTCGTGCGGTTTACAAGAACTCCATTTTGTGATAATAATTATCTTCAGTGACTTTATGAGTATGAAACTTATTCTACTTAATAATGTTACCGTCCAAGAATTTTTGAATATAATCAAATAAGTAATTCATGATAATCAAACTCAAGTAAATACTAAAATATTTAGTACTATTTTGACATGACAAAAAATTGCTGCAAAATGGATCTCCAAATGTTTGAATGTTGACTAAAAGCGTGCAAGAGTAGAAGCATGGCGTTCGATCTGTGCTCGTTTTAAAAACGATGTATACTTCTTAAACCGAATTTTTACTATGGATGAGACGTGGGTACATTTCTACGATCCAGAAACAAAGCAACAATCAATGGAACGACGACACTATGGTTCTCCAAGACCTAAGAAGTTTCGTGTCCAAAAATCTGCTGAAAAAGACGCGGAAAACTATCCAAAGGTGTTTGGTTTTTGCAGGACAACTCCCCTGTACACAAATCTCTTGTTGCCATGAAAAAAATTCGTGATTTAGGGTTTGAATTATCAGAATACCCCCCTTATTCACCAGATTTGGCTCCGTCCGACCATCATCTCTTTTCTCAACTGAAAAAAAGTTTAAACGGTCGTAAATTTTCTTCCAACGAGGAAATAATAAAAGCAAGAAGAAACATTTTTTTGAAAAGTCTACAGATGTTGCAGGTTCGCTGTAATAAATGTATCCAAGTAAGAGGAAATATGTTGAGTAATAAAATACTTTGACATTGAAATTTGGTTTGGTTCTACAGTAAGCTAAGAATTTTCCAATCTGCTCGGGCTCTCAATTTGTAGAGACGACCGGGTGGTAGTTTAAACCAAGAGTTAGTTATTTTTACGTGCTCTTCTTGGTAAAACTGTTGTAACCGTCTACCTCGTTCATTTCCTTCTCTCATTTTTATAAATTAGTTGTGTCAGAATGTGCTTTGAATCAAAGTAATGCCGTGCGATCTGAATGTGAAATAAAGTAAGAAAAAGACTTTTCCTTCAGTCACACATTTTTCTATTTTTCTACTTTCAACCTGATCATTTCTTGTATTAATTTATGCAATTTTTCTACTTCATATAAACTTTGTAAGTTCCATGTTCCAATTTCCATCTTATTTCCTAAATTCACATGGACTTATCTGTATTTATCATTTAACAATGTTCGCCCCGGAGATTTGATTGGGAAACTATTTTTCCCTTCGGAAAATTTAGAGTTAAATGAGGTCTATTTGATTTTCTTGCCTTCTGTATTCTTATGTCGTTATCTAATTTCTTGGTTCATCCGTTTCTCAATCAAGAATTATAAATTACCATTCGTCAAGTACTGAAGTACCTACATATTTGAGTAGGACTTCTTAAGCAACGTTTTCGGAAAAAAATCATCAACGATCATGAACTTGATCAAGGATATAAAATAAAATGATAGAATTATAGTATTTAAATAACTTTTGTATTGTATTTGTGTGGAAAATATCAAAATGAATCTGACATTTTCAAGTGGTCGAAATTAGTTTCCAAAGAGTGGCTTATATAAACACATATATGAATCTTTGTAATAATACATATCGTGTACGCTACTGAGAAATTCTCAGTGAACCGTTTCTACCCCAACACAACTGTTAAATTAATAATTACTTTCAATAGCACGCAATGGCCATAGATTAGACCGAGCCACCATGCTTGTTTAGGTATTAGTTCTAATCTCCACCCACTGTGAACGTTCGAAAGAACATTAGTTGGTAGTACGCAGGTAACCCCCTCTACAATTGGCGCCTAAAATTATTTCGTTAAACGACTGGGCCAATCGGCGAAGAGAATTTTAAACAAGCCATATCTATTGCCGCACATAACGCGATGAATAAATTTAGAAAAAAATGTATATGGGAAGTCATTTATTCATTCACTGAATTGAGACATTAACGATGTTGAAAGTGATTATAGAAATGATCTTATCATTAACAACAATAGAAAAAAATTCATATTTTAGAATACAGTAGACAGAGGAATTTTGTTTTAAATTGAATTAATGGTAAAATATAAAATATTTAACCCATTTGTTGAAGCAGAAGTTCGGCACCCAGAAAGGGTATGCAATATGGAAATATTGGTCTTCATTTTCTTCTTATTCATATTTAAGATCTCATGATTTGTTATTTTGCAAGTTCCTCAGTTTCTGGGAGCTGTCTATCCATCTCTTTGGTTGTCGTCCCGGTTCTCCTTTCCCTATTGGTTTCCCTTCAAGTACGATGCGTGGCAATCTTCTCTTTTGGTGCTCATAATAATCAAGAACGTATAGTGATATCGATATCAATAACAATTTTCCAGCTTTCCAGAGTATTAGTACTTCGTCATTGGGGACTCTGTCAGTCCAGAGTATCTTCGGATGCGTCTATAGAACCATATCTCAAGTTTTTCGATCATTTGAGCTTTGAAGGTCCAGGTTTCCACTTCGTAAATGTGTACAATAACTAAAACCAACAAATTTAAACCAAAAGAAGGTGTTGTCAGGAATATAGTGTCAAAAATCTCTCGGAAAGATCGGACACAATTCATCTGCAAAGATCAAGTACATTTATTTTTATTTTAACCGAAAGAGAAAGGATGAAAATTCTAACGACGGTAGACTGAAGCATATGGTTCGTTTAACGAAACGAAGACCGCTCAGTAAGCAGAATTATTGTAGGTCAGGGATGTTCAAAACTCTGGAAGAACAGGACTAAGCGACGATGCAAAGTCAGATATTTTGGGTGGTCCTAGAAGTACCTGGTCTGACCTACAGCAGGACGGTAGTTGCGTGGAAAAGTTTGAAGAAGCCTCGTTTTTTGATATTTGTTTAACAGCGATACGATACTTTTTTATAACCAATAGAGAAGATGAACTAGAGAAGAAGACCAGCATCTTAATGGTCGACTAATTGAAGTGTACGATTCCAGAAATTTTGAAATAAATCCACAAAGAAAACAGGCCATAGTTTAACTTTTAGGAAAGAAATAGTATTTTAGACGAATCAAAGTTTTGTTCAAGTAGTACAGTAATCCAGTAAGTTCTCCAGCGCCCTTAATAATTATGTTTTGATAGGAGTCGTCGTCCTTATTTCTTTCGCGAGAATTTAACAGCTGCGCATTATTTGGAATATCTTCGTATCCTGATGCTTCTAATTGTCCGATTTACATACTAGGGAAAACTTTTTCTAGTTATCTATAAATGATTGAATCATATAGTGGACAACTACCAATTTTTCTTGAGGTTTTTTGGTGTTAATATTGTCAAATCGAGTGCTTACCTCAAGAAACCGTTTCACTCCATACTCTTCCTAACCTCTCAATTCTTCCAAGGATTATCTCTAAGAAATAAGTTGAAAAGATAGCTGGAGGCTCTGCTCTCTGTTGTGGAACACAGAAACTTGGTAGTCTAAAATATATTCTTCTCATCTCATAGATTGAATGCACCTGACGAAGGTTTATATATCAGTTTATAATTTTTATATCTTTGTATGGAGCATTGAGTTCCTTGCTCTCTCTCAGTTCCCAACGTCGGTGTTGCCTTCTCGGAGTTGCCTTTATGGTCCTCCGATGTAAAAAAGAAAACAATCCGCTTACGAAGTTTTAAGCAATGATGTTTTATCTGTGTTTGGTTTAAGCAAGAAACTAACAATGTAATGTACATACAGATTATATTTCATACAACTAACCAAACGTTTAAAAAACCCCCTATACCCAACTAGAATTTTTTTTGAGAGCCTTAGCTGGTGATTCCGTAATCTGGTAAGGTGTAAGTCAGGATAACTTGACAAGGACCTGATGAAGCAGATCATTAATGAGGTCCTGATCCTCATATTTTGAGATATACAAATAAAAACAAATATTTATAATTGGATATGGTTTTATTATTTTTCAAAATATTCTCTATCAAGATCAATGCATGTGTTTGAACCATTTGTAGAAGCATTTTGTCCATTCTGATTCTGGTACCTTCAAAACATATTTGAACGCATCAACCACTCTTCAGGTGTAGAAAAACGTTGACCTCGCAATTCATTTTTGATTTGATTAGATATGTACAAAGAAATAATTGGGTGAAATACAAGGAATGAGTCATCAATTCGTTGTTTTGACTGTTTAAAAAAGTTTTTTTAAGTGTGAGAGCTCGCATTGTCATGATGGAGAATGATTCGTTCTCTGCGATTAGTTTCCCTGATTTTTTGAAACACTTCAAGCAAATAAATTCACTGTTCTACGATACTCAAATGAAATATGTCCAGTTATTTCGAAAAAACAAGTGACCATTTGCTTCGAAGTGCTTCGTGCACGAACAACTTTTGTTGGCATTGAAAAATTCATACGACACGAGCTTTTTTCCAGCTATTTTCAAATTATGCAGTATCCAACGGGAACAAATCAAAACTGGAAAATCTGAAACTCTAGCTTTTCTATCAGCTAAATCTTCTATTAAGTTATCAAAATCGATATTTCATTTTCGATTAACGAATTTGCGAGTTTCTCTAGGACTCACTTCGGTAGATCAAATCTTCTTGTACGCTCGTCGAACGATATTTCCGATTCGATACAGGTAGATGCACGAAATGTTTTCTAAATGTGACTGTGCGCTCGATGCACCGTGCGCTCCTCGCACCCAATCCTTGTTACGATCTTTGAGAAAATTTATAACAAAAGCAGATAAGCCAAAAAAGGTTTCAGACCTGTAAGTTCATCACATAGCATACATTGTTAGTCTATCGTTAATTTCCATTGGAGATAATCACAGAGTTTTACAAGGTCAGGTTTTTCTAGAATCAGTCTCATATTGTAGCTCCGTATACTCAATCAATTGTTTGAATCTCTCATTCACTGAAATTAATTTGGTGCCCAAAAACCAGCCGGCGATCCCACACCTCTCAAAACTAATTATAAGAATTGTAATTTGCAAAGTATTTTTTTATCATTACCAATGACATATTTGGTGTAATAAAAAACAGTCTTGTCTTTATCTGCAGTCGTGAATTCCTATCCTTCCTGTCCAGTTCTCTTTCCAAAGATTTGCTCGTTAATTGCATGTAAGGCAGCGATTGGATACACTTCGTAGTATCGCCAACATAACAAATTTTTCACAAAATTTTGGTGCAAGTAATCCTCGCTCAACTATCTCGCCAGTAGCACCTGCTTATACCTGGTGCCTTGAGCCCCTAATTCCGCTACTCCTCTAATGTTACTTATTTGAATGGATGTCAGCAGTACGTCCATTCATTCTTCTTCCTATTATTTCAAGGCTTGTCCTGTAGGTATAATCCAATTTCTTCAGAATCGATCTCAGTATGTCGATGCCCATGATTCGACCCATCTCTTTGGCGGTCTGTCTACGGATCCATTCTCGTCTTCTTCTCCGTATCCATCTGACTAGATCAGTTATCTGGTCGCAGACCAGTCGGAGCTGCGTTTTCCCATAAGGTTAATCCGATAATCGATCTAATAATTTTCATTTATGTTTTGCTTGTATCCGCTCTCGTTTTTACTCCATAGGTTAATATGGGACGTATCTACTGTTTTGTATATACCCACCTTTTGCTTGAGGTGGACTTAGAACGTCGTGCAAACTTTCGGAGAAAGCACTTGAATGCTTGATTTCATATTTATTAGATATTGAAGTTACTTATTACCATACACTTTGTCATAGAGACAGCATTTCTCATATTGAACTATTCTTTCATTTGGTTGAATCTTAAAAGCATTTGTTTTCTTATTCACAGTCTTATTTCTGTTGTTGTTGTTGTTGTATTGTGTTGTCTTGTTCTTGTACGGTTTAGTGACTTAAGTTCCTATTTATATCACTTTTTTTGTCATATGTTTTTCAGGTGATTTCAATTGACATTTTGTATTGCCTAGCGCACTGAGTAATAACCTCACCTTGGTGTTCGTTCGTTGGGTTAGCCTCCAGGCTCATCGATTATAAGATATATAAGTGAGGTTATGTTTAATATTTCTTTCAGAATTTTGATTGTTTTCAATTGGAGAAACCTTAGAGACTTATGTAGAATATGCGTAGAAAAGTGAATATACATAATTTTTAAACATGTGCGTGAATATTTCTGCACAGTTCAGGAATAAACGATTTTCCACGTATACCAATAGTATAAAAACAATATTTTTTTATGTAGTTGTAGCAAAATACTTATTCAAAACACCTTTATGCAATATTTATTCTTTGAAGGACCTTATCGTTATCTGGTTTTAAATTTAAATACAACAATTATTTTTAGCTTGGCGTTCTCTGTTAGTATCTCATTTTATCTAGCGATAGTTGACATTGAATATTGATTAAAACATCCAATCGGTTTTTTCATTCAAATAATTAGAAAAATATTAGTTACTTCTAGAAATAAACAATCATGAATAATCTAATTCGTATTTTATTTAGAATTAGAAGGTTAAGCGGCATGGTATTTTATTTTTTTGCTACAAACAAGGTTTGGCTATAGAATATGTTCACCTTGATACTAGTTGGCTATTCTTCTTGGCGCTTGGTTGGTTTCAAAACTGCTGTTTGTGTTGTGAAATGTAATACCTTTTAAGATTTAAAAACTAGGTTTCGTCTACTATAATCATAAATTGTAACTTTATACAAGGAGAATAATAATTTTTATTCAACCAAGACATCATTAATTTGATGATATGTATCCTACAACACAGAATATAATATAGTTAATATAGTTTATGAATTAGTTGACGGAAAATATTGAATAGGAATAATTAATGAAAACTACGATGATGAATAGTCAATGTTAATGTGAGAATCAACTTGTAAAAACAAAAATTATATGAATCAGATGTAATTTGAATGTTTACAAACCACAATACAGAATTTTAGACTAAGGTATATAGTTCAGATATTAAAAATGTACTTTGAAGTATATTAAACCTCTCACAATTTATTATAAAACAAATTTTTTTGATTGAAAATTATTCTATTTACAACTATTTCCCACTTGATTAGAATTTATCCGCATACATTTCAATCTTTTACACCCATATTTTAATATATTGCAATCGGGATAGTATCCGAAATATTATATTTTTTAAGTTCATGATAAAGTTTATTGAAAAAAACAAGCATTCCTTTATTATTCTGATTGAAATAACGGCTAACCCACATTTGGTAATTTTCGATGAAACATACCAAACTCTATACCAAACTCATACCAAATTAAGAAATGAAAAATCATGTTTAGTCCCCGTATAAAATTCGGTATACATCTAACAAATCATCAGTCCACGTGGACTCATCTTTTCCAACCGAAAATATCGAATCGTAAACATAAATGCATTTCTATAAACTTATAAAATGAGGTATCTACGCCTATGGTAGATCAACCAAAATTGTCGTCAATGGTTTTTATAATCTGCAATTGATATTGGAAGAACTATACCAGCAACATAAGCTTTTAGGTTTAGCTAATACCAGTCCTAGTAGTGTAATGCATCGTAGATAAATTAAAATAAACAAACACTATAACCAATTAAAGGCTATGGCCAATTTCAGAAATCATACTGTAAATTAATAGAGAAGAGGATACTTTTTAGTTGCACTTATTCACACACACATATTCTTTCTGAGGGATTCTATATTTGATAAAAGTTCCTCATGGCTCACTCTGTATAAATGTTTCCTATCAAAAAGTGCTGTCATTTTTACCAAATAAACACAATAGTAGATAAATTACACAATAGTACTAAAATATCGTCATTAGGGCTCACAGTGTATAATGTGTGAATGAGTGATAGTCCGGTCAAATTAGACCAAACAGTAAAAGTGAAGCTACAGAAATTCCCATCAAACCGAAAATCAATCAATAAAATTGTTTAAAATGTGATTAAAAATAGAATTTTAAAGCTCCCCGTCATTCCCTTGTGTAGAAAAAATGTTATCAAGGTCAAAGGTTAAAGAAATGAGTTTTTCGCGATTTTCAGCAAAACAGTGAATTTTATCATGAAAAAACTTTAAACAAAAATTGTAGGTCATAAAATTATCTACAAAAATTGTATCGATATTTTTTTTTCTACGAGTCATCGTTTCTGAGATATAATGATTCGAAAAATTGTAATCGTCAAAAAATGCAACTCCAACTGTAAAAACTATTTTCTTCTTAAAACCAGGAAAAGCTCAATATCAATCGGAAATTTATTCATCAAAAAGTTTATCTACATTTGGAAAGTGATAAAATCATGTACTATTTTAACATAATTTGATAGGAAGGGCAAAATAACAATTTTCAAAATGTTTAAAAACAAGATTTAGTTTTTAAAAACAATAATTCAAGTCGACAAGAAGTTATTACCAACGGCATTCGCTTCTTTTTCTATGTATGAAGCTCCAAAAAAACTACCTGCTTAGATAAGAATCGATATGCATGTTTAGTTAAAAATGGTAAAAGTAAAAAAACTCAATTGGCTTGTTTTCTTCCAGCCTCAGTTACATCTTTTTCGGGTATATAAGTTCAAGTGTGGCTTGGGTATCAGCTAGACCCTACAGACTGGGGTTGGAGTTGGTCAACAATACATTAGAACCCGTTCATACTTTACTCCCACCACACACAATTTTTTGCAACTGCGTAAGGGATGTAGTGCTAAATGTGGTTTTCTCTGGCATTTACATGGCATTTTCTCATGTCAAGGCTCTAATATTGAGTCACCAATAGTGGAGGATCCGTTTGATTCCAACTAGGCGACAAGAAGAAGAACAATTTGAAAGTTACGACTAGGACGATAAAATTTCAAAATTGTTTTCAATTTAAATCTCTTTTATTTTTTCAATCTCTGCGAATTTCCATTATTTTGTGATAATTTTAAATTAAATATGATAGCAACAGACCCGTGTAATACTGGGGAAACTACGTTAGAAAACGCACTAAGTACACTGCCTCATAGATGGCGTGAAAACGTGTGCATATTATGATGATACAGCTTTTACAATATTTTGAATCATTATATCTCAGAAACGGTGACTCGTAGAAAAAAAAGTATTGATACTTTTTTTGTAGATAATTTTATGCTCCATAATTTTTGTCTAAGGTATTTATGATAAATCTCAACGTTTGGCTGGAAATCATGAAAAACTAATTTTTTTTACTTTTGACCTTAAATAAAATTTTTTCCACACAAGGAAATGATGGCGAACTTTAAAATTTTATTTTTAATTATATTTTGAACAATTTTACTGATTTTCAGCTCGATGGGAATTCATATAATTTCGAATGTCTAAATTGACCGGACTATGAAATTTACCCAATCACATTAACTTTGTTTTGCTTGGTCATCACAACGGCGCGGCGTCAAGTTGATTCACTCGGTATATTATAATTTCTTGTGATTGACTTTTATGTTTCCTTAATAATATTAAATGTTAATTTAAATAGTTCGTGTATAGATTAAACGAAAACGAATGCGTTTACCAACCTTGGTCTCAAATTTAAAACGAAATGCAGTAGATATAATATTTATGAAGTTTAAAAATTTTCGTTGCATAAATTGCAATGAATGTATAGGTTAGCATGTAGAATTTGTCATTCTACATCCGGCCGCATATTGATGAGCTGCATTTTTGTATATCAAATAAAAGGTCACCTTAAACTATCTATTTCAACTAGTTAGCATTATAAATTGAGGCCGAAACTGATACATTATGTTTGCTAGTGAATATGGTAATTTAGACGATTTTCAACTGAGTGCTGCGATTAATTTGATAATAGTTTTTTCGCTTTTAACAATATAATGCGGTATTTAAAGTTAATTATCGATTCTGTATTCCATGCTTCATGGGGAATTTGGAAGATATTTTTATTAGAGATGTATCGATACCAAAATTTTCGATTCTCGATTCTCGATTCTCGATTCTCGATTCTCGATTCTCGATTCTCGATTCTCGATTCTCGATTCTCGATTCTCGATTCTCGATTCTCGATTCTCGATTCTCGATTCTCGATTCTCGATTCTCGATTCTCGATTCTCGATTCTCGATTCTCGATTCTCGATTCTCGATTCTCGATTCTCGATTCTCGATTCTCGATTCTCGATTCTCGATTCTCGATTCTCGATTCTCGATTCTCGATTCTCGATTCTCGATTCTCGATTCTCGATTCTCGATTCTCGATTCTCGATTCTCGATTCTCGATTCTCGATTCTCGATTCTCGATTCTCGATTCTCGATTCTCGATTCTCGATTCTCGATTCTCGATTCTCCATTCCAAGCTTTCATCCACAACGCTCAGCAGCTCTTCAGCACAAGGCTTGACTACACGCAAATACCACATGTCCTACAACTTTTTTATTATCAATAGATTATATCCCCTTCGGCTTACATTAGATTTGGTGAGATGTAACTGACAGAATGTTCCATTTTCAATAGGATCAAGTGGAAATTTATCTTGAACTGAGACCCTTTTAGATAAAACTTGATTAAATCTGCGTTTCCTCCGATCATTCTTTCTTTCACCTTGTCATCATCACGTAGTTATCATAATCCCAGCGATATTCTCGGAAGTGAATTTTCCGATCTTTGTTTTCATCTTGTAACTTTCCTTGGAAGTTCAAATGACTGCATATGAAGAATGTGTGCTCTGCATTGTTCGCAAGCTCCACTTTTTTTATTTTGAACAGATAAGATCCAAAGTAACCGTGTCCAAAGTGAGGTCCACCTCACAGTGACTTCTCTCTATCCAGCCTATGACGTATGGTAAGAGGCTTGCAGTCCATCCACTTCGGTGATCCGTATCATACCTCTGTTGCTGTTGGTTCGTAGTCACGAATTTTTTTCTTCATAATACCGGCTTTGTGTATAATAGTTATCAAATAGCTTTCACAGCTGTTGGAAGCCTCGGTCTTATAAGTTTCACTTACACCTTGGCCACAGTGTGTAGTCCTTTTCCATGTTTACATACATGCGCTGTAGTGGTTGTAATGTATCTTCGCGGTAACCAATAATGGCCGATCATATTCTTATTGTAATAAAGGTTATAATTAACTATAAGTATGGTCGTTAGAGTCACATCGATACAAAATAAAGTACGTTATTTGATACTTTAATGGAACTCAAGTATCTAATAGAATCAATCATCTGTGATGTAGGTCCCCATTAGGATCGTGTACAATAAATTTTTAATGAATACAATGAGCCTTGAATTTGATTAGGTAAATTTATGATGTTTAATGTAAATATTAAGAAACTGTTTGACATCACATTTGATAATTATTTGTCTAGGTAAAAATGATGAATATTTTGATGTTATCCTTGTATATACTATTTTTGAATAACTTCCTCTGAAATGGCCTAGGAAGTCGTTATGGCATTTGCGTTTTTAATCGTATAAAATAGTATAAAAAATCGAACGGCTGCATGTCTTTCAACAATTTTTCACAATTAAATTCGAAATTAATGCTATTGCTTATGACATTCACTCAACTGCTCGTTAGAATTAAAATTTCAAATCGTTTCAATTTAATGCTAAGGCTATCTGCATTTTTATAACTAACTCGTTTGGATATTTTCGCTATTTACACATAAATTGTTTAAATACCAACAGCGGATCGTCTATGGTAGAAATAATGGCATCTCTTCTCAATTTATTTGTTGTTCAAATTCATAAAAAAACGCGCAATGAACATCCTAACAAATAATGTCCAAAAAACGGGATGACAAAACAATATTATTATCTATATTAATTGTTATATATAACTATATTATTTATCGAGCGATTATGATTGTAATGACACACGCAGATGGAGTTTGCTGTAATTTATCATCAGCTATGACTATTAGCACAAGCTGAATACAATACTTTATCTACGACCACGTAAAACGTCAGCCGCTAGCCATATTTCAGGAACGGATTATAATACGGTGTTGGGGAAAAAATATAACAAAAATGGCACGAAAAAATATTATTTTTGGAATTTTACGTTCACCACTGGATATAAAATGTATAAATTCTAAGCAATTTGATTAACGAAATGAGTGGTAGAGGGATTTTGTTCAGAAATACAAAATATGTAAATTGTAAGCAATTTAATGGTTCAATGTTTGTATATTAAAAATTGTTATCAACGTTATTTGTGTCCCCTTGAAAGTTATCCAAATTGCATATAGCGATTTTTGGAGAAGCAACGACGATTTCATCTGATCCCGATTGTAATTTTTGAAATTTAGCTCTTCTAATACTTATAAGTAAGGTTGTTTAAAAATCAAAATTTAAATCCTTATACCTATATGACACAATGATCTTCATCCCTTGTTAAAAATTGGAATATCTTAAAAAAAATAGCGCTTTTTACTTTCCATCAGAAATATAATAAAATATATAGTATTATGAATAAAGTTATAAGCCTATGGATTATGAATTCTTTATCATTTTATTACTCTCTTATAAATAAAAATAGACTATAAATCTTTAGGTACTAATATAAAATGAAATGGTTAAATTAACACAGCTCTTAAAGAAACTGATTGTGAGCTCAACAATAATATGCCTTTAATCCAAATCGATTACAAAAAATTGTTTTGCAATTGTTCTTGTTCAAATAGGCGTGGGTAATCACCCCCAAAAATGCTTAGTAGTGACCAGATTCGTAATAATGGTTGATCTACATGTTGCTGAATCCGAATATGAAGTTTAGTTTTGAATAAATTTTGGGTAACCTTGTCAAAATTAAGTTTTAAGAAAAATTTTCGAAAAACAAAGACTTACCATTTTTTGCGTTCAACTCACGACAAGTCAGCGAAAAATCTATAATTCTTTATGAAAATGTGATACCATATTCCTCAACTATTTTGTAAGGTATCCGAAAGCTTTTTCCGACCGAGCAGGAAATTTTGAAAATTATTTTTCATAGTATGGGGCCATCCATAAAGTACGTCACACGAATTTTAGGATTTTTGAACCCCCTCCCCCCGTCTTTGTCACAGGTTGTCACATTTTTATAACCCCCTCCCCTCCTGATGTGACGTCACACATTTTTTAAATTGATGTATGTATTTAAAAATAATCGAGAGAAAACAGCTATTTTCATTTTTTACTTATTTTTATTAAAAAATAATCTAATAAAATCAACATAAAGTCGAACATTTCATAAAATTTTTTAAATTTTCAATTCACATCCAAACTTTGCGTTTTAGTATTTTAAATTTTAACATGTGACGTCACAAAACTATTGACCCCCCCCATGCACGATGTCACGCTGATACCCTCCCTCCGCATTAACGTGTGACGTACTTTGTGGATGGCCCCTATTATGACACATGGCACATTGAAATGAGAAGTTGAGTGACAAAGTTTTTAATTACCCATATACAATCTAAAAGAACATAGTTCAAGGAAGCATTTCAGAAAATTCCAGCCCTTAATCTCTATTTGAAAAAAAGATGTCGATCTTTGAAGTTCCGTGTAGTTTTTAGTTTTTCGAGACGTCTAGTTAGAGAAACAAGAAAATAATCTTACTCAACTTCGCGGGATGATTGAAGTTAAGTTTTTTTTGTGTATTTACACTTCCCAAATAGGAATAAGAACATTTTAAGCTGTCCAATTAGATGTTAATTCTTCAAGATATAATTTAGCTATAATCAAGTATGTAAGAACAGAGAAATTACCACCATCCAAGCCTTGCAAAAGCACGTTTTGCGATGTCTTTGGCAAATCAATGAGTGTTAATGAGAGTTTTTGATAATCATTGAAATATTTCCCCTGATTATTGCGATGAGTGTTTGCAAAGTTTTTGTTGTTCCTTCTCACAGAAAATTTCATGTTCAGCTGATTTATGCCTTTACGTGAAATCTGATTTTGAATGTTTTGATTTATGTAGTTGTAGAGATTCGTGTTCTAATAAAACAGATATAATAAATGATGATGAAACTGTTTAAATAAATTGTGTTGTAATTTTTCAATTAACCATAATATTTTGAATAAAAAAATATTTTTATTTACAAGAAATATGAGTTATGAGAAAAAATTTCCGACCTTTGGATTTGGTCAATAAATTTTTGGGAATTTCGATATTTTTATTAAAAATGTAACGCTTTATTCCTGTATATGTAGCGATAGATAATTAAAATTACATTTCTCAAAATTTTCCTTCGTATTCCGATTCAGCGATCTCGAAAACATAAAGATCTACCAGTGGTGTCAAATCCAATTTTGCAGAGGGCCATATATTAAATTTTTAATTCGTAGGTGGGCCAAATTGAAAATAAAAAAAATGAACGGAATTATTTTAACATTTTCTTTATTAAAATATATAATATAATGTTGTTAAAATCATATCAAAGTTATAATAGATCGTATGTTGAGCTGGAGGATTCTAGATACGTGACTTCTCTTGTTTTTGACAAGCTCATTGATGTCAGGTATCATATTCGTTGTAGTTATTTTAAGAATTGATTGGAGATGTTCATTCGTAAGTCTTTTGCGATGTTTGTTCTTATTTGTTCCGGGTAATTATCAAAACTCTTGCAATATTGTGTATAAAATGTAAGAGCGTTAATCTCATTAAATTGTTCCTTCAAAATACTGTCTGATTGAAGATATATCAACTCCATTTTCAAATGAGCTGGTGTCTGTGAAGCTTCAAAATTGGATGGGTTGTTAAAAAATTGGGAATTTCATTTCATTCATTTTGTGGAAGTCTTCAAAACGATTGTTGAATTCCGTAATCAAATTTTGCAAAAGTTGAGAATATTCATCTAATTTTTTTTGGTTCATTATGCCAAATGATTTTAAATGAGGGAAATGTTCCAAAGTTTGATTTATTATGTGATTTTTATATCAAGATCAAGATATCAGATTTTTATACCTCAACTTTATATTCAGATCAGTCAAGTGTTTATTCATATCTACCAAAAAGGAACAATCAATCCACCAGTCATTGTCATAATCAATTGGTTTGCCTTTTTCTAACATGAAAGCTTGAATAGAGTCACGGAATGCAAAAAATCTTTCTAAAACATCAGAAAACTTTTCGTCCAAATCATGTAAAAATTGTCAGAACTGTTGGTGATTTAGTCGTTTAGTAGTAGATTATAGGTTGCATGACATGGTCCTTTTTTAAATGTTTGGATGCTAATGATACCTGATGAATTATACAGTGAAATCCCATAAAATTTCCTGATGTTTTCTGTTTTAATTTAGTTACAACGTCCGAATGTTTACCAGCCATGGCAGGAGTGCCATCCGTAGTTGTACTGCTAAGTATATTCCAGTCGAGTTCATATTCTGCTATCAAATGCTCAATTGCAAAATAAATTTCATTTGCTTTTGTAGTACCTGTCAATAGAACGCACTTTAATAGTTCTCCAGTTATTTCAAAGTTATTCTAAATGCCTCGTATAAAAACAGCAAGTTGAGCTGCATCAACAGTATCAGTACTCTCGTCAACAGCCAGCGAAAAGTTTGCAAATTTCTTAATTTCCTCCTTCATTTGAATCAAATTTTGAGATAAATTCAGGAAGCAACAGTGTTTTTTGAGGGCGGAATATTTTGAATTATTTTTTCAGTGTAACAAACGAATTTTGACTTGACTCCTTACAAACAGCACCTGTTCGATTACAAATCAAACACAGTGGTTTATCTATCCATTCTATGAAAAAATATACAATTTACCATTTAATTTGAAAAACTCTGCATTCACTATCAACGTTTTTGTGACATTATGCCAAAATCGTAACAATTATGTAACTCGACACAACAATTATGAATATCGCATGCTCACGACACAAACAAATGCACAATACTACTTCGCAATACACAATATAATTAAAATCCTTCTCCAGCCGTATCGCTTCGATTACTCGACTCAACTGACTCACGTCGCGCCGACAAACTCGTTTTACATGGTTTTAGGAAGGTTCCAGTCTAGACTCGATGCACGTGGACGATTCTATCGTTCTCGACGATAATAATAGAACATTTCCGATTGACTTGAGAGTACAAGTATTTAAAACATCCGTTGAGGAATCGAATGAAGTCTAAGAGCTCGAAAAAGCATGATTCTTCTTTCTGTGAAACATTGCGATCGCGGGCCTTATTGATACGGCTAAGGGGCCGTATCTTTGACATGACTGATCTACCACTTTTAGCCATAATACGAATGTGGTCACTTTTTCGTGTTTCTGAGCGTCTTTTTGTAGGTATGCCGTTCGCTTAAAATCACCAATTATTAAACCGACTTCCGTTCTTTTTCTATTATTAGACTCAAGTATATATTTCACATTTTTTTACTTCATTTTGAACAAGACACTTAGTAGATGCTGTAAATATTGTCGTAATGCCATTCCAACAATTGAAACTATGATTCCCAAAATGTAGTCGATGATCATAAGAGATCATAAGTTTCTGGTATTGATTTATTCGAAAAATCGTTGATTTATATGACAATCGTATTAAAACAATAAGTAACTGTCTATAAATTGTTATTATTGATAAATTATCTATTAACAAGTGCAATAAAAGAGTGCAAATCGTTTCCGCCATAATCAACTTCGTTTCTTTTGTTAAATAAACGTCACAGTGTGCGCTTTGATCTTGAACGAATAATAAACATAAATAAAAAAAGATCACCTTGAAATTTCCTATCGCCGTAATTTATTCATCTAAAAGTTTATCCACGAATGGCAACAATTATTCCGTTAAACTTATATCTATTTTTTTGTCAAGTTTTTATTTATACGACAAATTATGCTCCTTAATGATATAACAGTTTTTTTCCTTGTAGTTAGTTATATAATTAAGTGGCACCAGGTGCAGTTGAAAATTCGCCTCATGGGGGAAACAATTTATTGTATCTTTATATATACATCAACAATTTACCGGCGGTAAAAAAAAATTACAATCATTTCATGAACTTTTATTGTTACTAAAATATCGGTAATGTAGGCGGTTATACATCCGGTGGATAAAACACATTCTCTAACCACAAATATTCAAAAATAATGCCATTTGCTGTTGTCAAAGTACGTCGATATTTAATTCGTTCCATATCCTTACCACCAAATTGTCATAAGATTGTATTCATCGAAGAGCTCGAGTATCATACTCTACAAAGTATAGATTTTTTTCACTATCAAAGAAAGTAACTAGCCTCCAGTTAATATAGTACATGCAATAAATTAGACTCTAACAGGTTCAGAATAGGTGCGCCTTTGTCTGTGTCAGTTCATTTGGAGCCATGAAACAGTACCTATCAAATTTCTCTTCAAACTATAAGGAAAATGCGGCCTTGTACAATAAATAGCCATAAATTTACTACTTCTGGGTCTTATCGTATTTTATAAGAGTTCCTGTTCCTTAGATTGTGAAAAATACTATACCTTGGAATGAATTTTTTTTCAAATTACCAATAATTGTTTCCAAAATGTATTCCAATAAATAATGTTACGAAAAAGTTCTCGAAATGGGTTCTTAGGTCCAGTTACAATGGAATATTAAAATTCGACGAATTATAAATGGCGGGCTCACTTTTGATATTTGCTTTTAGAACTTTTTATTATAGCAGGCGGTTTATTCACGGTCATTTATAAGAAAATCTATTTATTTACTTCTTTTGTTACTTTTTGTTCTAGAACTTTGTAGAATTTTATTTAGGTATATAAATGATTTATATAGACGCAGTTAGTTCAGTTTTGAATAAATAGCCGTAGTGAAAAGAACGAATTAGTAAAAGTAATTGCAGAAATTGTTTAAGCGATATTTATAAGTAAATTATTGTAAGGGTTAAGTGTATTGTATGGTGCGTAAATAAAGTAAGAATGTTAGTGACAGTTTCTATCAATTCCCCCCACGAATAGGAAGAATGTAAATAAATACGAAAAACCTCAAATATTTTATTAAGAACTATATATATTTTGCTCTATTAATCCCTCTTGGTACCACACTGAGGATGCTCAATGTTAAGAGCTGATCTATTAATACCACTCCTTTAAGAAACTTTAGAACGTGAGATCTTCATCTTCTGTTTCATATGCTCCCAGGTTTAATGCTCTAGAGCTACATAGTATCTCACACTTCGATAGAGGTTTCGTCCTCTACGTGGCAAAATCTGCTTGTGGCATTATCTGCTAAACTTATGTGCTTATTGAAGCGGAATTCTCGGACAAAACTCTTGTTGATATCAGTAAATTGTTTTTACTTGTGATGAAAAATCCAATGATCTTCTTTGGTTATATGATCTCAGGTTTATATTTGCGCTGTAGATTGTTCCATTGACTTAATTTTTTCGTATGAAGAAGAAACAGGAAGGGTTAATTTAATTTTATGCTATTTGGACATCAAGAAGGTTACTTGAAATTACCTGGGTCAGGTTTCAATTAGATGTGAACGATTTATCGTTTTATTGAGGGAGTTTGTTCGGAGAAATATCTACATGTATTGAGTATTTTTAAATGCAATGTCACATGGCGTAGTCACTACGAATTTTTTAAAAAGTATCATCTGCGTATCCAATTATCCTATATATTGAAGATAAAAACTGGGACTTATCTATGGTAGCAGCCCTCAAATGAGTTCCAAGTAGTTAGAGTTGACTTTGATGTGCTCATGGTGGTGCACCTATTGGGTCCTTGGTAGTATTCAAACTCCAGCTTGGCAGCTCCAATATAAAGAACAAAATTTCAAACTTCAGTTGTAGAATGATAGATAGAGGACATTTTAGAATAGATACCTAGTTTTATTGAATGAAAATAATGGGAATAAATGATTTATAAGTAAACCAAGAAATGTTGAATTGTTTGAAGAAAAAAGTGACAGGCCGAATGACATATTCCAACTTCTCGTATTCGATGTATCGATTAATGGAATTCTTAAGGTTTAAATAGTATAATAGTATTGTATATCGGTGAATACCGATTAGAACATAAATTTGTTTGTAAACATTTATCGATTTCAAGATTTTTGTATCAGTTTTCTAAAGCTACAGCTTTCGATTTCGAATTGACAATTCGTGTATTTATATTAATCAATAAATCACTTGAATCAAGAATACCAAAACAAAAATTGAATACCAAAACAAAAATTAATCAGAAAAGAAATCTGATTTAACATAAAAAATTTTTCCTTAGTTTTTACATCTTGAAAATATGTAGCGGCCATCAATCAAATTATTTGTAGTTTTATTAGAATTTAAAAAATAGAGCCTTCTCGTTCAGTGAACTATTCTTCAAAATTCTCTTTTACGTGCATAAGATTCCGTTCCAAAAATGATTAAATCTTTAAATTAAATTTTTTTTGACACTTCATGATTAGTTAATGCAGTTTCATTTATTGATCGTATTAATGACCTTTAATTCCATTTTCTAAATACTGAGATGTCTGCCCTAGGTAGACAGCGTACAAGGTACTTCATATACAATATTTTTTCTTTTGCTTTTTTGTATTTTAGATTCTAATTTAGTGAAATATTTGGATAATCTATTATGTCCTTGATGACTTATATTAATATTTAATATCATATTTATTGAAATAATTCGATTGGGATCGTTGTAGGAAAAGTCCTTGTACATACAGAAATGAGAAATGTTTCGTTTTTACATAATATCTCAATTGATTATCTTTTATCCAGAATTTTTTTTCGAAATAACTTTTTCTATATGCGTCATAAGAGATCGATTTTGACTGAAAACGAGATAGTCCGAATGTATCCCTATTATCATTACACTCAACTCGTACTCATGCAATTCTTTTCGAACTTATTCAGACGGATTTGTCGTAGGTCGGTGACCTCCCTAACAGTCGGCCAAATCAATATAAGATCCCTACTGGTAGAAAGTGCGTCCAAAACATTATAGGAGACGTACAGGGTATTTTAAAAATAATAATTATACTTTTACTGAACCTTTTTGTTTAAATTGAATGCCTGGGATAAAAAGTAATCATTTGTTTATTCCTAAATATAATATCGAAGAAAATTTGATGTCTCAGTTATGGGACAATTGGTCATTATACGATTATGCATTATTATTTTGTGGTATCGTACTTTTTACAATCTAAGATAGTATCTCCAGGACCTGCAGCGCGAAAAGCGAACTAGGAAGCGTCGCAACTGAGAGTTGCGAAGCGCCAGACTATGGAAACAGCAATATCCCTCCACGAATGCAGAGGAACGTAGGTCCTGGAGATTATCCAGATGCGCCCTTACCTTTGCAAAATAACAAAGGACATTGGGTTGAGTTCAGACTTCCTCATCCAATACAATGAAAAATCAGTGTCGAAGTCGAATCCGTCCAGAGTTTAATCAGATTATGACGAAAAAAGAAGACGACAACTTGATGCAGCAGGAAGAAACCGATCGGTCGATGCAGTAAGAAAAAGACGTCGAAGTACAAGCGCAAGAAGGGTCCAATAATACTGAACCTCGAATTAATCAGTATTGATTGGGGGACGCAGGGAAATTAATCAAGAAAAGAGAGTAAATCAGCTAAAGCCTTCCACGAGATATAATGCCTCTCAGCGGTTTCCGCGGGGAAATAAATGAGATATTAGTAACTAGACATTTCTGCCTTTTTTAGCTGACAGAGTGGGTTGGTAGAGCTTTACCTTCTACTTCGAGAGGAGACAAATAACACTTGAACTGCTCACAGATACTTGCAAGCAGGTGCAAACACAAGAGCTCGTCCTATACTCATACATAAGTGTGTGAATGATCTTATGTATTGAGTGCGTTATCAATTAGGGACTCATTTAATGTTTACCCTGTAATTTCTACCCTTAGTTTTACTAGTACATTTTAGAGTATCGCTACTATTTAATAAACAAATTTATAGTATTTCAAAGGGATTGTTCAATTACTTAACTGGCCGTTTATTATTGTGATTACCAATTATCAGATTTCCCTTAATTCGTTATCCATTTGTTTGCAACGGTTAATTACCTCGTAACTTTTACTTTTTCAGAAACTACGTCGATGTAGAAGTATAAAATATATTCGATTCATGAACTAAAATGAGATCATTAACTTGCCAAAACGACCTGAATTCTCAACTAACCGACAATAACATTAGCGTCGGTGGGTGAATGGAGAAGGGAAATGTGTTCGAATTGATCTGGAACCGGAATAAACATTTTAGTGGCAAAGAAAAATAAATTCCTTCCATTATCTTAGAAATAATCCGATTATTCTTCTAATTAGTATGTGCCGATCACTATTGACGAGGTTTCTCGATCATTGGCTATATACAAAATTTTTCCCGAATTCCGATCCATTCTCGATCGATTTCTTGTAACTTTTCTCTTTTCTATATTTCATCAAACTTCTTTTATTTCATCGAGGAAAGGTTTTAGATACTATAATTCTCTGTACCAATCCGGTTAGGGATACCAATACATCATACATTTAATAAAATTGACAAAATCTTCCACTACATTACACTAACAGTAATGGATTGGACCTGGTCTAATCAGTAAGGGTTTTTGACAGCAATAAAAGACATATCAGACTTAAGGTGGATTCTATGAAGTAATAAAAGGTTTTTCAATATTTGAGAAAACCTGTACCATAATTCTACTTTGAAAGATACGTTGACGATTGTGAAAACTATTCAAAAACCAAACTTCGTCAAATCGGGGGATCTAGCCGGTCAATCGATCGTTTCACGTCTTCCAATCCACCTATTGGGAAAAACCTCGTTTAAATAATTTCTAATTATAGGTGTAAAATGGGGTTGAGATCCGTCTTGGTGATAATAAATAGATCGGTCTTTTGGATGATTAACATAAGAAAAAGTCTTTGTAATGTAGGCACCTTCACTTTTTTTATGTTATTGAGTGTGAGGCTCACAGTAAAGGATTTTTTCTGTTCGGATATCTACAGTTCTGATTGTTAACCGTTTAGTTTAAATGAAAGGTTGCTTCATCAGAAAAAACTATTTTGTTTATGAACTGCAAATCTGCGTTCTTTCTATCCATCATTAATTCACAGAATTCTTGCCTTCAGTCATCTTCTTGTTAGTCAATTGAAATGTTCAATGGACCTTGCGTTTTTCTAAGGATGCAATTCTAATTTATCAATATGTGGGGGGATCAAGGAAAGCTCAACCCCAAATTTGTGGGATTGCACCCCTTGTCCCCTGGCCGCCATTTTAAATAAAGGGGTGAAAAGCTATTTTTGACGATATCTCGCGAACTAATGTCCCTACAAAAAATTCGTGGAGATATAAAGTGTGGAAAATTGCTTTGCCTACAATTTTGTTTTTGACACTTTTCGCCAATTTTAACTCCCGTCATTCCCCAAACCTTTACTTTTGACACAGATGTAGATACTGACCTTGAATCACAACCTGGACTATCAAAAAAAACTAAAATAGACTAGGTTGTACAAAATTCCAGGTAAATTTAATCATTATTCAAATCTCTTTCACCTACAACTTATCTGTGGATTGGGCCTTCTAGGGATACCACGTAGAAAAAAATATATAAATTATATATAAATGTTCAGAGAAATATATAAAAAAGAGAAAAATGAAAAAAAATGGAAATAATAACAAATATTTTGTTTTTGGCACAATGTGGAGAGCATAGACGCGCCCCGGCAATTTTGGAGGGCTCTATGAGCCACAATGAGTGGAAATCGAAAAATTAATCCTCGAAAAACGATCTAAATGATTGGTCTGAGGTAGTTTTATGGAAAAATCAAAAAATAAAAAACTATTGAGTGGAAAAAGAAATCATTCATAAAATGTTTGCACTTTTTTGCTCATAACTTTTTAAATTCGCGGTTAATGGCAAAAAATGTAACGAACAAAATTGTAGGCAAAGCAATTTTCCACACTTTATGTCTCCACGAATTTTTTACACGGACACTAGTTCGCAAGATATCGTCAAAAATAGCTTTTCACCCCTTTATTTAAGATGGCGGCCAGGGGACACCATAAACTTGGGCTTAAGCTTTCCTTGACCCCCCCACACACATCGATAAAATAAAATTACGTCCTTAGAAAAACGCAAGGTGGTATTATTATTTATGCAAAATGGATAAGTTATCTACATCATTGTCGGCAGTAATTTCGAGTTGTCTTATGACGATTTTCTTCAATCTCTAGAAGTACATCGACCTTTTTTTCATCAGCAAATTGAAAATTTTTACCTGATTTTTCAAGATTTTCTACGTGTCCAGTTTCAAGAAGTTTTTTTTCAATTTTGCTAATTTATTATTAAAAATTTTACATCTTTTTGAGTTCTTGTTTTATTACCACAACCAATCATAATTAAAATGTCTATTCTTTGAGCCACAATTAAATTCAATACGCGTACAAATATTATACTGATAGTAACTTTAAATACCTAAATGACAGCAGCCTACTAGATTTTTTCACATTGGATTTATTCCATAATTATTATGGACCGCATTGTATAATCCGTGACATAAAATTTGCAAATATTCGAAAGATTTTATGACGACATCGTATTTAAAAATCGGCATCAATTGTAAATTTTCATCGAAGGCAATAATCGAAGCTATTATTTGTTTTGTCTGGAGATAAAAAGCGCATATTGCGAAAGTTAAATAAAAAAAAACAAGATGCATTTTTTATTTGTGACACACTTTTTAACAAAACAAATTTAAGATTAGCAACACAAATAAAAAACAATTATTGGAGTGTTACTGACAATGATTTCAACATCTTTATAAATACTTGTAATGTTAACGACCTTACGAAACCTCTTTTTTATATATAATATATTCGTATTTCGGATGCACAATCTACAATCCTTTAGATACAGTTTCAAAAACAAAAAAAAATAAATAATGACGCAAATATTGCATAAAAATAAAATACGCAGCAACGTCGTTGTTAGTTTCCGTTGAAAATCGATTTTTTAACACTACTTTTAAAAAAGGATTACAAATTTATTTATTTCTCTATTTATTCTAATTTTTAGTCATACATAGAAGATAACAATTAAAGTTGTAAAGTACAAGTAAATAATGATACATTTAGATGATCAGGTACATTTAGAAAACATATCGTGCATGTTAGTCCAGTCAATTTAGACATTCGAAGTTACATGAGTTCCCATCAAGCTGAAAATCAGTAAAATTGTTTGAAATAAAATTTAAAATAAAATTTGAATGTACTCCATCATTTCCGTTCATGTAAAAAATTTTATTTAAGGTCAAACCGCCAAAAATATGAGTTTTTCGCGATTATCAGCAAAACGGTGAGTGTTATCAAATTTTTGTTTAAATCTTCGTTTTTACGGCGGATTTATTAAAAAAAATATGGAAAATTTCTCACCTGGATATTTCATATAGTTTTATGACTTTAAATGTGCACATCAATGCACTTCTTGAGATATAATCGTTCATAACTTTTGCGCCAAGCATCAAACGCAGTTTCATATGTTTTTGTTAATCTCCAAAAACAAACGATTATTCTGAAAAATAAAAATCACATAATAAAGTTTGTTTATTAATTTTTTACGAAATCAAGTTTTATCGTTAATAATGATGCATAAAATTTATGTACATAGTCAAATTATACTTATTTCTTTGTTCTACATAAAAAAAATAGTATTTACAAAAAAATTAGGTACAACTTATTATTCTTGAATGGTAAGTAACTTTAAATATAATTTATGACTTCAAACTTTGATATTTTCATGTTTAATGGTAAAAAATATAAGTTATTTGTATTTTAAACAAATAATAGAGGAAATTTTAAATGAATGATCTTAAAATAAAGGACATTAACTGTATATTATATTCTAAAAAATAAATCAATTACTCATATTATTTTCGAAAACATCTTGTAACAAAATATGCATTCTTTGACCAAATTCTCTCAATATGTTGAGTATGAGCTCCACTATCGAGGTCAGCAAAATTATAAGTGTGGTTCACTGTTAAATGTTTGAACCCTGAAATATTTATAAACAAGTTGATAAATTATATAGAACAGTAAGTACAATCATATCCATAAATGTTTGTCTCAAAAAATCCAGAAAAAATACTTGAAATGGAATATTGATAATTACCTTTATCATTTAAGCAATCATAAACCCTCCACAATCCGATATTATCGTAGTTCCAGGTTTTTCAAAGTTAACCTTTAATATTGTACACTCGATTACAATAAGTGATTTTAGAAATGTTTTTGTTCATATACCTTTAATGATTACTTAATAAAAAAAGGTTACATGTTAGAAAAGGTTAATTTCAAAAGAAATTGTCAATATTTTTAATTGTAAAAACATCATAAATCAACATTTTTGATATTTTTTTCTATTTGTTCTTTTTTTGTGTAGATTACGAAAAAAAATATAATAACTTCATTTGATTATTCGAAAAAAAGTTATCAACAATTATACGTGA
Source organism: Diorhabda carinulata (assembly GCF_026250575.1). Lineage (NCBI taxonomy): Eukaryota > Metazoa > Arthropoda > Insecta > Coleoptera > Chrysomelidae > Diorhabda > Diorhabda carinulata. Next base: position 13,335,568 of record NC_079464.1, on the reverse strand, counting down.
ATTAGTGCATTTTCATGAAAATTTAAAACACTGAAACCAATATAAGCTTTCATTTTTATTATTCCAATAACTTTTTTCGTAAATCCGCTTTAAAAATGAAATTTTAACAAAAAATTCATCGAAATCGGATGATTTTTCAATTTTCTAAGACAAAAAACGAGAGGACCGTGTAAAATTACAATTTTCTGCTGTAGATGCGACTAAGAATCAAAAAACGTTTTCTATTGCAAAATCAGAGAGGAGGAAGCTTATTCTATCAGAAAATTGTAACATCTCGTCTTATAATTTAATTTTTGAACTAGAGCCTTTTCTAAAAGTTTAGTATTGTGCCGCCACTGGAGTATTCTCCATAACCTCTTTCGCGATTTTAACAAAGGTCCGTCATTTCGAAATATCTGATCGTGATGTTTCATGCGTTGGTTTTTATTATTCTTCCCAAGGCCGACAAACAAAAATTAATTTCAACGTTACTGCGAATATTCGGGCCATAAATAATATTTTCATGTTTCGCACGTTGTCTCGCTGAGCAAGTATGGTCATTCGGATAATTCGTTTTTCAGAAGTGGGATTTCAAGGTTGATTTTGAAATAATTATACGCAGCATAGGTGTCTCCTGATAAACGATTCGTCTTAGTAACTGACAGAAAGGTACAACCTTCTTATTTTCCAAAAAAAAATCAACTAAAATCATTTTCGTGAAGTCTGCACTATATGTATAATGAATATCAGAATACTTATCGCTTCATATTTACGCGGTTTTAACTGCGTTGTTTTTTTACGGAAATGTCAATGACCTAAAATTTCGATATTTTATCCTGTGTGTTTGTGAATAGATTCGAGATAATTTTGCAATATTTTTATACACTGATATAACCTGATATTTTTATGCATTTTCTTATCAAACCCACTAAAGTTTTGCTTTTGCCCATTTTGTTTTATTAATAATATTCATATAGTTCTTCATATATACAGCATGGAAACAACAAATTATCTATGAGAAATCTTGTAATATGGGGCCAATCAAATATTACGTAAGCAGATTTAATGAAATTTTTCACCCTTATTTCTTTTATCAATAAAAGTAAGCAAAACTTTCCATTTACATGTGAACCGAGACACTCAGTTATGTGAATATGTTATTATTGGTGATCCAATTGTCTGACATAACTAGAATAATATTATTTATAAAATTATTCACATCAATGACTGTTTGCCATCGTTTAGTATTATGTACTTAGTTGCTTATTTTGATGACAAAATCTGACAACGTGATTTTCTTAATCTTACTTTCAATCTGTGTTTACAAAACACACTAAAGCTCACGGTCTCAAGCTTATGCAAATTTTGAGTGAAAATTCCGTTAGGTCTCTTTATTACCCTCAATAAAAGAAGAAAAATTAACAGAGTCAATACTTTCTCATCAACACGATTATAGCCACAGTCTCCTAAACTAACCTAACTCAACCGAACCTAACCCAACCTAACCTAAACCAACCTAACCTAACCTAACCTAACCCAACTTAACTTAACCCAACCTAACCTAACAATTCTTATATTAACAAGCTTTTTGTGGAAAATTCAGCATACGCAATTTTTTAATTATTATGAACCTAATACCAAAATGGTACTGGTTCTTAGAAAAAATTATTTTTTCTATCAATTTTTACTCATTTTGTTCAATCTTAGATGTTGCTGATGGTTTTTCGTTTTGTCCTAATGATAATAATTATTCAAAAGTCTGAGTTATAACATCACAAAAGAAAATAATCTGAGTTTTGATATAAACGGAAAGGAGCTATTGTATATGCGTTTTTTCAATGTATCCTGTTTTTTTATTGAGTCATGTGCAACAGATATAATTCTAGAAATAAGAAAATAGACTTTGAACAGAGGACTTCAACGCACATAGTATTTAACATATAGTAACGTACTTATGAACAAAACAAATTTTTGGTATACATATGAATTCCACCTTTCAGTCCATGACACCAGAATCCGTTTGATGTTTGCTGCTCAATGTTGTGTGTCTGCTCACTTCTATCCGATTTTGAAACGTCTACGAGCTAGCAACATTTTGTGTATTCTAAATTTTGAATAATGTGACAAGCAGCTAGTCTTAGCCACTCGACAGCATCGATGTTCCTAGATTTCACAATTTTAAGCAAGTATTTGGGAGTCTAGGAAGATCTAGTTCACCCAGATCGACAATCAATTTCCCTTGAAATCCAACTTGATAATCATAATTTTTCCTTATATACATATCCTGACGTCTACGTCGTTCTCATCGAGCTAGCAACATTTCGTATGATCTAAATTTTGAATATTGCACATCAGTTTATTAGCACGACAAGCAGCTACTCTTATAAACTAAACTTTTATATCAGTGTGCGTGTTTACTTTTTTTTCTTCTCGATGACCAGATAATTTTACAAAAACAATCGCAGGATATTTGCAGAAAATCTTAGATATAAAGAATTTGAGTGCAGACCTGAATTAACTGGAAGAGCAACTGTCCTTCATCATCCGATACCAAATCATTAACTGTTTGTTTTACTTTTGCTGATGGTGTTAATTAGTAATCTAAATAAGCCTCTTCTTGGTCGACAGCATTCAATGTTCTTAGATTTCACAATTTGAATCAAGTATTTGGAAAACTAGGAAGATCTAGGTCACCCAAATCGACCATAACATAATAGTCATCAATTTCCCTTGAAATTCAACTTAATGATCTGTTTACAACTTTAACCTAGCCTGGCATAGTATCTATGGCAAAATCTTATTTTCCATAGCTTTCTGAAAAGATTTTGTTTTCGGCTATATTATCTATATTTTTTTTTGTATTCGCATTGTTGTTGTGATTACACATTGGGTTTTATGTCATCTTCTGCCTGTTTTTTAGAATATAAAACTAGTTATATAATTTGTGTACGGATGTTGCCTAACAATAAAAACTGCATTTAAATATAATTTAGAAAACACAACTGGGAATCGAACAGAAAATTTGATTATTTGTGACCATTTGACTGAATCAATCATGAGAAATAAATCTATTTAATGAACATTGCCTATAAAATTCGATGTAGATCATAATCTTCTGATCATTAAACGTCTAAATCAATGTTTTCTTGACAAAATGTAAGGAAACAGTTTTTGGCGACTTCTAGTCGCTACAATCTTTCAACAAATTTGATAGAAAAGTCTAATTTTAAAACAGAAGAGACCTAAAATCAAGAACATTTAGAAGCATTAATATATTTATATATATATATATATATATATATATATATATATATATATATATATATATATATATATATATATATATATATATATATATATATATATAGTTTCTGCTTGCAATTCTTCTTCAATTCTTTAAGAGACAATAATATCAAATTTATTGTCGGAGTTTGCTTATTCCTTAACTAATTCCTGTACATTTTCTACTTCTGTATTTATATGAGATTTTCTAAAACTTTCGAACAATTTTTGGCGTAACTTGAATTTGTCTATTTGATACGAAATCTTCAACAATTTCACTTTTGCGAAAGAAAACAACTTCTTCAAGAAAACAATAATACTTCAACCCCTAACTGAATAATGACTGATTCAGGGATTTCCAAGTTACATTCTTTTGGGAATTCCAACTTACCATTATTTTATAACCCTTCTAATGTTCTTGGAGCATGCAATCTCTTTTTTATACCTGATGTACGTTTTAGGAAAAACCAACATACTTACAAGAGCCCAAACGAGACATTTAGGATCAAAGAGAAGTTCACTTTCTTTCGAGACAACGAAATGAGCAGATTTAGAAATCTACGTCTCAGCGGAGCTATTCTGCTCCTAGAGATTCGGCACGCGCAACATAAGTTCGGGAGTACATGACGTGAAAATAATGTTGTGACATGAAACATTTTTCTAGCAACCACTCATTTCTTAGTAATAGTTTGAACTTACGAAATCAAATCTTATTGTTGAGTATATTTTCTAAATTCTAAACTACTATCTGAAGGCTAGGGGAGGCCCATGTCCAATGTTTACAAATCCACAATCTGTACAATCTAAATATTACAAATTGGAATTTTTCAATCGATTTTTTAACGAAAAGGTACTGTTTGTTCAACTCGATAAAATTTATTGTTTAGGAAATATAAAGATTTTCAGATCGTTGTGCATGCCAAGGAAACTATTCGCCATAAAGAAACATTCTGAAGAAAATTATCATAAACTGTTATTTTTTATTAAAAATCCTTACAAATCATTCGTAATGATCCATTGGAAATTTATAATCTTCGAATGTATCATTTAAAAAATATACTTAAATATAAGTATATAACACAGAAACGATGAAAATATAAACTTGAAAACCGTATAGAGAGTGAAAATTTGAGAGAACAGAAAAATGTGATCGAATCAAAAAATTGAAATTGGAATTTCATTGTCGCAATGAAGATGTACGCCAATGTAGTTAAAATGAATTCAAGTGCATACAGTTGCCAAAATACGAGTACTAGCTTGGCCCAGTATCGGCAGACGGCGTTGAGTTCATAAAATCCGTCTGGCCATGACTGTATCATGGCCAACACCCAGACGAAAATATATATTCGACCAGTTAAAAAGTGAAGACGACGTTTCATTCATTTTGTTTTCTTTTTATTTTAAAACAACTTTTGCTTTCGTTCCACGGTGTTGCCGGGCTAACGAATGAAAAGTTTCGATTGTTGAAAAATGTCTGCAGATAGTCTCTTTGTGATCGTGAACATTTATATGAAATGGTTTTCGTTTCATCGTCATATTTACAATATTTTAAATAGTTATATTCTAATTCATATTTGAGATAGTTTATTTCTTAAAAAAAAAAAAATTCACTCAATGTTTTGAAAGCGTGCATCGTGCGCACGTGAGTCATGCGCACGGTGGTCCGAGCGCACAGATTGTATAGGAGAGTGCATCTAGCGCACATCTGTAGGTGTCACCAATTAAAAGAAGAAAAATTATAAAAGAGTTAATAACAGAGTTAATACTTCCTCATCAATACGATTATAGTCATAGTCTCCTAACCTAACCTTACCTAACCTAACCTAACCTAACCTAATCTAACCTAACCTAACCTAACCTAACCTAACCTAACCTAACCTAACCTAACCTAATCTAACCTAATCTAACCTAACCTAACCTAATCTAACGATTTTTAAATTAAAAGGCGGCTTTTTTGTGGAAAATTCAAAATATGCAATTTTTGAATAATTTTGGACCTAATACCAAAAATACTAAATGTATGGCTTACCACCCATGTTGTCCGAAGAGGATAGAAGCCCCAAAAGCCACCCAGGAAACTGCCCTAGTAATCCAGTAAAAACCCCAAACCCCTTACGACACCTCTATAGACATCAAAATCCCAACCGAAATCCTGGCAACTACCATCATGAATGACATCTCCTCTTCTCGCGCACTAGTAGCCGAAACGCTACAACGCCTCATTTCGCCCTTTTACGGAGAGGAGCTGGCGGCGTATTCCTACATCCAACGAAACCCCCTCCTTACAAACAATTCTCCTTATCCTATCAAACTTTAAACAACGAATCTCTATCTCTAACAGTTTTCTATGATTTGCGTTTGTGACAACAATCTGTGATTAATTTCATTTGCATGTGTTTTGGTCAGGTTGTGTTGGTTTAAAAATTATAGTTTATATTGGTTAGGTGTCGAAAGCTTAAAGATGGCCGTAATGATGAAGGGAGCCAAGGAGGCAAATCTGTCGTTTCAGACCTGGTTCAACGAGTTACCAGGAAGGGTTAGAGAAAAACCGTAGATTCACCATTACTGCTTTGTCTACGGAATTTACAGAAGTTTCAAGGTCTGTTGTGTATAGATACTCTACTTGAATTCAATGGCGACAAATTACTTTGAAGAAGGTATAGAGAAGCTTGTCCACATATGTGACAAATGTCTTTGGTAAGGTTTATATTGAAAATAATGGATACGAATTTTCTGAAATTAACATTCTCATGGGAATCGTGGTGTTTAACGATATATTAGAAAATAAAATTCCAGATTTTCACACTTGGGAGAAGAAGGTTATATTTGGAAGAAAAGCAATCTTAAGAGAGGCAGACGGTAGAATAAGAACATAAAAAGAAGATGCTTTCATATGAAAAACAAACAGAATATGTTAAATTGGAATTAAAAATTAAAGATTACGGCATATAATATTTTCCTCATTTATATATCACTAGATATTTGGCATATTGTTTAAAATGGCGCCTCATCCCTATAAATAATACAGAAAATCGTCTTTCCCAAACTCCAAAGAGTCGCTCAATGCAGTTTCTTGTTCTTATTTGTGACTCATTATACTAATTTCGCCACTCTCCACGTGGATTGGAAAAGGAAGTAAAAAAATAAAGGCGAAGGGATATCCACCATCTCCAAACAATTCTCTCCAATTTCAAACCTCATTTTTATAGAGTGAGTCAACAAAAGTGTGGCAATAATTAAAATTTGAAGCTTAGCAGAAATATTTTCTGTTTGTAAATAACAAATAAGACATGTATATATGTAGTGTTCCTACCTGGACTTAATATCTGTATATATTTATTTTCATAGATTCCTTCATTCATTTGAGTATAAATTAATTTTTTTCTCTCTCTAATTTCTTGAGTTCGTAGGTTGTTTGGATAAAATAATAAAACTTGGATGGAATATCACATTTATATGTATAACTTAACGTTTCGCTCTTTCCTTGGGAGCATTTTCAAAAGAATAATTAATATATGATGATTAAAATATTTGTAGAATAGTCAAAAACATATTAGTTGAAATCTTAAAAACATAGTATTAGAATCAATGTATTTACCTCGAAATTTCAATAAATCGAGTTTGATTGAAATAAACTAATTAATTAAATTATGGTAAATTTGGCTGAGGTTTTTTATATCTTGTCTATCATTCACCGAACATTTATCTTGTATTATGTAGGTATTTTATTTCTTCGAATAATAACTTTTGGTAATTCGTGTCTTGAGCTAAGATTTTTCTGTTTTTTAAATTAAATTCATTTTTTTCATTAATAATGTTTTTAAGATATATACTAACAAGTTTTTATCTATTCTACAATTATTTTAATCATCATATATTAATTATTCTTTTGAAATTGCTCCCAAGAAATGAGCGAAACGTTAACTTATACATATAAATATGATATTTCATCGAAGTTTTATTATTCTATCCAAACAACTTACGAACCCCAGAAATTAAAGAGAAAACAATTTTTTTTATATGTTCATAATCTAGTGCTCCTAATAATCTGGAGAACCGAGGAGTTCTATAAAATTCCTCAAGAGTTTTCGTTTTTTCCTCATTAGCTGAAGATTTGTTTTTATAAACAGTGTTCAATTCTATTTCTTGAAAAATAACCTAGACGGAGGACTTCTGTAAGAGGAATCGTTTATCAATCAATTCCTAATCAAACAAATCTTCGAAAGCAACCATGTCAAATATTTAATTATTTGTATGACGATTACATTGAAAAATTAACTAATCAAATAATTTTGATGTTTAATATTTTAGGTTTATTATTTTATCCAAACAACCTACGAACCCAAGAAATAAGAGATAGGAAAAAATTAATTTATACTCAAAATAAATATATAAAGTCTAGGTAGGAACATTACATATATACATGTCTTATTTGTTATTTACAAACAGAAAATATTCCTTTTCAGTTAACACATAAGTTATCTGTGATGCTAAGCTTCAAATTTTAATTATTGTGGCAAGATGGTCAGGATCCACTTACGATTGCCACACTTTTGTTGACTCACTCTATAAAAATGAGGTTTGAAATTGGAAAGAGTTGTTTGGAGATAGTGGATATCCCTTCACCCTCATTTTTTTACTTCATTTTCCAATCCACGTGGAGAGTAGCGAAATTAGTATAATGAGTCACAAATAAGAACAAGAAACTGCATTGAGCAACTCTTTGGAGTTTTGGGAAAGACGATTATTTACAGGGTGAGGTGCCATTTTAAACGATATGCTAAATATCTAGTGATATATAAATGAGGAAAATATTATTATTAAGATTGCTTTTCTTCCAAATATAACCTTCTTCTCCCAAGTGTGCATATCTGGAATTTCATCTTCTAATATATCGTTAAACACCACGATTCCCATGAGAATGTTAATTTCAGAACATTCGTATCCATTATTTTCAATATAAACTATAATATTTAAACTAACACAACTTTTTTCAACTAGCGACTACTTCAACATTAACCTTACCAAAGCTGCCAGAGCACGTGCAAATACGAAGGTCGTTTTTTTTCAACCTCCGATAGGCTATAAATAAAAGACAAGTTCATATAAACCAATAATTTATTACCAAAATATTGATACACTAACGGTTATTTTTCTACAAAATCACCAAAGAGATAAAGACATTTGTCATATCTGTGGAGAAGCTTTTCAATGCCCTCTTCAAAATAAGTTGCCGCCAATGAATTCAAAAAGAGTACAAAACAGACCTTGATACTTTTGGGAATTCCATATAAAAAGCAGTAATAGTGAATCTGCAGTTTTTTTAACCATTCGTTGAACCATATCATCTGACATGACAGATTTGCCTCCTTCATCATGCATATTATTAACGCCATCTTTAAACTTTCGACACCTAACTAATATAAACTATAATTTTCAAACCAACACAACTTTTTCCAACTAGTGACTATTCATTATTAACCTGACCAAAACACATGCAAATAAAATTAATCAGATTGTTTTCACAAACACAGTTCATAGGAAACCGTCAGAGAAAGAAAGAGATTCGTTGGTTAAAGTTTGGTCGAGTAAGTAGTAAAGTAACATAGAAATTCAATTTTTTTAAAGATTTAATCAGAATCCATTATAGTTCTTCCAATATTAATTGCATATTATGAAAACCCTTGCCGACAATTCTGTTTGATCTACCATACCCCATTTTATAAATTTGTTATATTTAAAATGTACCTGCCTGTAAGGGAGTTTGGTTTAAACAGAATACCAGACGTGAACTGATTATTTTTTGTACCCATTAGTTTTTTTTCTGGAAAACAAAATTCCAAAGAAAAAACCATGAAGGAAAATGAATTCTTTGTAAATAAAACAAAAAAAACATTCCAATTCGAAAGAATCTTTATAAGTTAGAATGGTGGTCAGAATCGTTTGAACTAGAATCATCATTTGATTGAATTATTAAGGGTTGTGAAGAGGGTGATACCACATACTCATCTTCTTCTTTGATAACATGTCCAACATAGTTTTTCCAAATCTCTTGGCGGTTTGCTGTTAGAACTTTCTTCGTGAGTTCTACAATCTTTACTCAGTACTGGAGATTGATTACATTTTAATAATTCTGATTTTACGTTTACCAATATTAACTCTATAGGGTTGAATATGCAATAGTAAGGAGGTAGTCTGAGAAGAGTATGACCTTGTTCTTTGCACAGCTAGTCAATATAATAAATTTTCTCTAACTTTATACCTTTAACAACTGTAAGCAATTCTTTGTTTGTTGGACCTTTATTTCAATCTCTGACAGGAATAGAAATATTTTTTTAGACTTAAATACTACTAAAATTTGAGCTACTACTACTATTTGGTATCTTAAGGAGTTGCCACGAGTGGTAGGATGCGTTTTCCAAAACGATTACTGACTGTGGTGGTATGTTAGGTAAAAGCTGTTCATAGAACCACTTTTCAAATAATTCTGCTGTCAACCCAATCGAAATTTACATCATGACTGTAAAACCGTGTTTAATCTAGATAAATCATATGTCTATTAGAACTATTCTTTTAATGAAGCAAATAATCTTGTTTCCATTGAACGATCCTTGAGGATTCGATTATCGCCATCCGTTTATTCAGTTTTTGTGTTTAAAACCACATGATGACTAAACTTGACGCAATGTTTCTAAGCTGGTATAATAGTACTCCGGATAATCTACTACATTTATAGTAATAAATTTATGAATTAAATTAATCTGACCCCGCCACTGCTTATCGCAGACTTTCTAGCAGGAATATTTCGAAGAAATTGTGCACATACCGCTTATGCCAATAGGAATGTATTTATGTCTACGATTCGATGTTTTCATTGGTAAACAATGGAGATGATGAGTCCACGCGGACTGATGGTTTGTTACATGTTTACCGAATTTTATACGGGGAGTAAACATTATTTTTCATTTCTCAATTCTTGACTGTACCTCGTATAAGTGTGTTTCACAACTGATATTGTAAAAACTATATATTTATTCATTTATAATCATAAAACAACTAAACCACCAATAAATTGTTAAGAATGGAATGTTATATGTTTAAATACACTTTTAAGGAAGTTATGTGGATCCGCCCTTGTAAGTCCGTGGAGTTGCTTGTTGTTGGCATCGTTGCATTTATCGATTTTTTACTGGTTATTTTAGGAGTTTCCCGGCTTAAAACTAAAATACCCTCACTTCTCTCTCCTCCTCCACAGTTTTCCTCTCCCTTACTTCCTTCCGATCCAACGCTAACGTCGATACCTGAGCTGCACCTTTTTTATTATTGACACATTTTGACTGTAAGTGCTCAGAGGCGTTCTCTGTTCACTAAATAGAAAATTTATTTTATAGTAATTGAGCTTTTTAATTATTATTAGAAACCCTCTAATACCTCAGTGTACGATTATCATTGAGAACAGAAACGGCATTATTTTTATTGTTTGTATAGTATCATAAATATACAGTTTATTTATTTATTTACTGTACTCTACATCTTATGAAGGCATTAATAAGTGGAAGTGAAGTTTATTTCACTAATGGTTGGTTTCTTCACGTTATAATGAAGTACCAAATAATTATTAGCCACATAACTTTGATAGGAACTTTTAATTGTCGAATAAATGTTTATCGTTTCTTCACCCTACTTGGTTTGAATCCAAACTAATTAATAAGTATTTGTCACTTTATTACGTACTTAACAAATTGGTAAAACCATGAAGATGCAATGGATCATTTATATAAGAAATAAACGTACAAAAATTCTTCTATCGACTGTTTCCTATGATCTGGGTTTGTGACCACTATCTATGATTAATTTTACGAGAACCGGTTTTTTTCAACCTCCGATCGCTCCGTGCAGACGCTACGCGAGCAGAAGAAAGCATGCGCTGTAGGCGACTGCGAAGCTCTCGTACGTACACACTCCGCCATTGTTGACATTCAGGCGTCAGTCGGCGTTGTGCTACAGCCACGTAAACATATCCGCCATTATTGACGCTCCTGCCAACTGTGAATTGCGAAGTATAAATTGTTTTCTGTAGACTGAAGGGCATAGTGCTGCAGAAATCCATCGGAGAATGAGTCGTGTATATGGGGAAAACTTCATGAATTATGGTGTTGCGCGTGAATGGGGTAGAAAGTTTAAAGATGGCCGTAATCATGAAGGGGGTCAAGGACGCAAATCTGTTGTTTCAGATGGTTGAACGAGTTGATAGGAAGGGTTACAGATTCACCATTACTGCTTTGTCTACGGAATACCCAGAAATTTCGAGGTATGTTTTGTACTCTAATTGAATTCAATGGCGGCAATTTTCTTTGAAGAGGGTATTGAAAAACTTGTCCACAGTTATGACAAATATCTCAATGTCTTTGGTGATTATCTCGAAAAGTGTACCAATAATAAAATTATTGTTTTAAATGAACATTTTGCTCAATAATTTTCTTATCAAACAAATCTTGTTAATCTTCGCAAGCAACCATATTAAATATTTAATTATTTGAATAACGGATATTTCGAAAAATGAACTAATCAAATGCGAAAATATATACATTAACCGACTTTTTAGTAAAAAAAAAAAACATTGAAATAAAAAAATAAAGCTTCAAAAATGTGAGAAGTATATAAATGTGCAATGATTAACTGAAAATACAATTTGAAAAAAAATCAAAGATTTTTCTATAAATGTGCCATTTTATTATTAACATTAGCCTCTCAATGGTCCAAAAATTTGTTACCTCTCTTGTCATTGGTTCCTTTTGCCGGCCTATGGTTAACGAAATTTTAGTATTAAGCTAGTGGTTATTTCAAGTTCAAGGTCAAGTGGAGGAACTTATATTCGGCTGGCCTCGCCCAATCCGACGATGGTATCAAGCTTGGGATTGTAGCAAAGATATTTTTAGCATGTGCATGGTTTCTTCAAGTTATATATAGTACAGGAGAATTTAGATGATTTTAGATATTACGTTCTTCATGTTAAAGAAATTAACATTAGCATTTACATTAACATTAATAACATTATTTATTTTTTTACATACATACGACTCCAACGATTTTCATAAATTTTAGTATACAAGAGGTTTCGGGGGCGGTAAATCGATCTAGCTAAATTTATTTTTAGAAAATATTTTATTTGGGTTTTTTATAATCAATTTTATCAATAATCATCTTGAACACAAATTTTTTTTTATTGGAAGAAAAATAAAATAATTGGAAGAAAATTTTTATATTAAATGGTACGTTTCTAGAAGAAAAACTGCGCATTGATATAGAACTTATTGATGAAGTATTTGGTAACTGCTTAGCCAATGGAAATTATGAGGGGATGAAAGACAGAGCAAAACTCGTGCCTGTTAACAAAGATGTTGAAAAAATTGATGATGATATAGTAGACAAACTTCCCGTAGAATACAAAATTTACTATACCCATGACTCAATGTAAGATCAACCTGAAGAAGCAGTTGAATTTACAACAAAATTTCTCAATTTCGCGTCAACATTTTAGACAGAACCATGCAATGGTGTGAGATTCATGATAACAATTTTTACTGGCGAACAATTCGGCAAAAAAGTATATATTCCAATGATAACTTTCGACTTATCAAAAAGACAACTGGGATGCACCATGCAGCGTCACCAATTTCCAGTTAGATCGGCATTTTTTGCCATAAGTGTTCACAAATCCTAAGGGCAAACTTTCGAATCTGTTGGGGTTGATTAAAAGTTAATTAATCTGAATGATGTATAGTCCGGTCAAATTATATAAAAAAATAAAAGTGAAGCTACATAAATTCCCGTCAATCCTGAAAATCAGTAAAATTGTTAGAAATACAATTGAAAATAAATGTTCTCCATCATTTCCGTGTTTGGAATAATTTTTATTCAAGGTCAAAGGTCAAAAATGAGTTTTTCGCGATTATCAGCGAAACGGTGAGTTTTACCGTAAAAATATCTCAGACAAAAATTGTAGATCAAAAAACTGTTTACAAAAAATGTATCTATACATTTTTCCTACGAGCCACAGTTTCTGAGATATAACGATTCAAAAAGCTGTAAAAGTTATAATGTTTCAATTACAGTCGTATTTAATGGCTATAATGATTGCACGAGAAATACCAAAGCTGCAGAACAATATCGTCAAACTTAAGCGATATCTTCGTCAATTGATAATTTATTTCATGAACCTATTTCTTACAAATGCTCACAACAAGTCTCGGTTCATTTCAATGTTGTATGAAAAGTTTACTGCTAAAAACCATTAAATAGGACAACTTTTACAACTTTTTGAATCATTAAATCTCAGAAACTGTAATTCGTAGAAAAAAAAGTTTTTTATAGATAATTTCATGAACTACAATTATCGTCCAACGTATTTTTATGATAAAACTCACCGTTTTGCTAAAAAAACTCACTTTTTGACCTTTGACCTTGAATAAAATTTTTTGCATTTTCGGAAATGATGGGGAACATTCTATGTTCAATTGTATTTTAAACAATTTTACTGATTTTCATCTTTATTTATGTAACTTCGAATGTATAAATTGATCGGATTAGTAGTTAAATACTGGAAATGTATTTGTTCATGTAAGTACGGGAGGGATATACTTGCATATCGACACGAAACTATCAAAAAGAGTTTTATTGGCCATTTGCAACTTTACAATATTTACCACGTTTTTATTGTTTTTGAATTGCATCTAATGGATGTGTAGTTGTTTTTCTATCAGTATATTATTTTATTATTTAGACTAAAATTTCAAACAACACTTTCTATTGTTTATAAAACAACAAAATTTGTTGGTATTTTGGCTTTGTTGTTTACCTCTACTGAAGTTTGAAAGAAAATCCACAATCAACTTTTCGCTAATAAATCTATTTGAATTTTTGAGGTTACGTGTCATTTTTTGGTTAGATGCTATTCATTATGATTCCAATTATTCCCAATGAACTTCCACTCCAATTCAAAACATAACAAAGGCAGATGTTAGAGTTATCGGGAGTGCATTTAGAAAAGCCCCGATTCTCTGGATGGTCAACTATATGTATATCTAATGTCCGGAATTTACACATATTCGCACTATACTTATACGAAAACATATAAAGTTAATCTGCATTCGTTATTGTTCCATTCTACTCCCTTATACGAAACCTCTGAAATTCCAAACGTCTATAGTATCTGTTGTTTACCAGAAATTCGCTGGCTGACTTCTCAACTAAATTTCATGAAGTTTGTGTACGTTATTGACAAAACCGAAACAAGCAAATAACGGAGGGAAATTATGCCCACAAAGACACAAATAAAATTATATACTACCGAAGGTGGCAAAAAAGGTAATCAAACGACAAAGGCGGTGCTTATACACACAGAAAAATATGCTTCAGCAATGTTTGATGATTATTTAATATACAAAACTTGGACTTATCGAAATTCTTCGTAAATTCATTATTACGTATGGTATACATTCATAAAACAAAACGATCATCAATATGAAATGACCGACTAAAAGAAAGAAATTAATACAGGCATCTTCTGGCGAGGGATCAACTGCAGCCTCTAGCAGAGAAAACCTAAAATTGATCACACCAATGCCTGATAATGCTCAAAACTATTTTGATGATGAGTTTTATGTTACTAGAAAAAGGTTACTATCAAGAAGTACTGACTATATCATTCGAAATGATAAACTTTTTCATAGTTTCTAAGAGATACATTCTGGAATGTATTCAAATCAACGTTCTCGTTTGGTTATCGAATTTGGTTTTATAACTATGGACTCGTTTATAACTTATTCTATTTCGTCTCATTCTACCCTAGATATAGTTGTATCAAAACTTTTCTCTTTTAACACAAATTGTCCAGAAAACGACAATAATTACACATTTGATCAAGCTTTGAACCATCACCCAATTGCTTTCCTTCCCACGTTATCTAAGATCATTGAAAAATTGGTCGAGAAGAGTATTTTATCATTTCAACGGCCATCATTCCATTGCAACAACTTTCTGTGATTTTTCTAAGGCTTTCAATTTCGTATGGTTTAAGTTATACTTTACCAATAAAAGTCATTTTATAAAGGTTTGATTCAACGATTTCTTTTTGCAATGCAATAGAATGTGGAGAGCCTCAAGGCTCAGTCAAATATGTCTACCCATATAGGATTTTACGATGGACTCGATATAGGTCTAGACTTGGGCCAAGTATGTACAGCTTTGGCCCTAGCTAAGAAGCCGTTATTGGCCCAGATTTGGTGGGAATCTGGGATGATAACAATGTCCCTCGTTTGGTTTGAAAGCCTGGACCAGGCCTTAAACATATAATATTATAAATTACTTTTAATGTTAAGATAACTATTATGGATAATATATTAGAACAAAACTTTATATAGTTATTCACAGTTCTGCCAAGCCTGGCTGACTATAGGATGACCGAGGTCGAGTTACCCAAAGTTCAGTCTGACTTGGGTGACTATAGAATGGCTGGGGCTAAGTTAGCCAGGCTTGGGCCATTATTGATTTGCCAAGGCCAGGATTCCCAGCGTTAGCCCCGTCGTTCAAGTCTGGGGGCTCATACATGGATATGTGTCTGTCTTCTGTGTTCTGGCGTTTCTAAAACTAATTTCTTCATATAAAGAGACGATGAAGCTTTTTGTATTAAATAGCACTACAACTGAAGACAAAAAATTAAGTTCTGCCTATTTTGCGGTGAGAGCAGTTTCTAAGAAACTAAATTTATTGTTACGAACTCATCTTCACGTTAGAGCCGGTCCTGCTTGGATATAGTAGAGTTCTAAAATTCGCTGAAGGATAGTCTTTAATGAAATACGCAGAATTCGTTGGATATTTGTTTTTATAGCAAGCGGTTTATTTACATGTCTTTAAAGAATGATTCAAACAAATGATTGATATTCTTCCTCAGAACTGAATTAGCTAAATTCAAAGAATATTTAGTTCCATCCCGGTTCCGAGAGGAAAGAACTGTACCAAGTGTTCCTTTGGAAATTGAAAAAACATGAAATTGATAAAATTTTTGCCCGTTTGAACTGGTATGTGCGCAGATGAAGGGAGAATTTTCGAGATAAATATTCAGCAAGTCAGGAATAGATTTTAATTCCTTTAGAAATATTCAAGCAGTATTCTATATTTATATTTTTTATTGCATTCAAGCACAACACTTAAATATCATAAGTTTATGTTGAAATTTGAGTTTGATTAACTATAAAATGTTTTTGAACTAAAACCCATTTAAATTCGTCCTTTACCCTTAGAAAACGATTATTTTCCTAAATAAATATATTCATTGTAGATTATTCAAAAACTGATATCATTTCTCTCTGTGTACGAAAGAACCATGAAACATGTGGTCTGTTGTCGATCCCGGTGCATAATACCCGAACAGTATAAAGAGTGTCAAGGTCGTACAACGAGACTGCAATTGCACCAATGCAACAGTACGTCGTCGGTTGTGCCATGCCGGCATAAGGAAAACCAACTCAAATTTTGCGAACAGAACGAACGGGCGGGCGAGTGTTTTTTTTGTTTTTTTTTTGTGACTCAGTGACTTTCGATTTCGTCGTTGATACGGTTATTTTGGGGTTCCAGGTAGGTCAAGGTTCTTCTTTATTCAATTATCATTCTCGAATGTCTCAGGCTTGAAGACTTAAGAAAATATTTGTCGGAGGTGTATCAAAAATGTTTGTTTTAGAGAGTTTGATGTAGTGATGCGAAATGACATTTAAAACATACTTCTTAAAACACTGATTTTAACGTATAATAATAAAATATCCAATTTGAGGCAAAATTTCAAATGTTTCTTCATAATTTTTAATAAATGATTCATAGAACAAAAAAACTCAACACAAATTAGTGACGAAGAATTTTAAAAAGTAAAGATTGTCCCAAAATTACCGCAAGATTTGAATTAAATAGAAAACACAGTTTTCAGTCTTTTGATAATTGTATTTTAATATTTGATAATTTTTTGTATTATAAAGTACATAAAAAATAGCACATCTGATTTTTCTATGACCATTCTGCATAAATGTGGATGAATTTCGTTGATGGAAAGTTGAATTTCCTCTAATGCACGTATGTTGTTGTTGTGGGCTTATCGACGTAGATCTGTGATTTTAAATAAAAAGAAATCACACGATCTGAGGGGTTAATTCTGATTATCGAAACGAGCGAGTACACGACCTGGAAATATCTCCTGCAGTAACTGTTTCATGGCATGCGGCACTGTCTTGTTGAAACCAAATATTGGCCACATCAGTATCATGCAATTTCGCAAAATGAATTGTGTTATCATTTATAAAGCACGAGCAATAGTCACTGCTTGACTCATTTTCAAAAAAGTATGGTTCAATTATGTCTATAAACCAAAATGCCCTCCAAACAGTGAATCGTTGTGGATGAATTTATCACATGTGAGTTATCAGAACCAAAAAAACGTTAAAGAGTTATTCAAAATCTAAAGTATATTTCAATACCAACCCAAACAAAATCTCAGTTGTTATTAGAACAAAATTAAAAAAAAAACATGCTGAACAGAGTATTGAAATCCCTTTCCAACAAGGTGCCATTTGATCCCCTTTTTTATTTAAAATTTTTGAAGGGGTACTTATAATTCAGAGAGGATATACAGTATGATGTCTATAACGTTATTAAAAGTTTCATGTCCTAAATGACCCAATAATACAAGATAAGTTGCTAAACATGACGATATTATTCAAGGGCTAATAATTGAGAGAGATAAGCTTTATTGTTACTAGAAAATTTCCACAATTTTATGGACAAAGCTATATAATTTTATATTACATAATACAAAAATACTAATTCTCTAGAGTTTATAGTTAACTGTAGAATTAAGCCACAGAATAATAAGATATTTAAAGCAGAAATACTTTTGTCAAATCTCGAAACTTATCAAAAGTTTTTGCCATTTTTATTGCAGAATGTAGCTGATTAAGATAATGGAATTTTTGACTGGATCAGAAGTAGGTATAGTCAAGTAAATGTCCAACTTCTTTCTTCTAGGAGAGTAGAGATGCATGGATCTCTCAGTTGAGTTTTGGAATTGTTTGCGAACCAAACAAACAGATTCTAAAATGAAGAGAGCGGGGAAAGCAAGAATTTTGTGTTTTTAAAAATATAACAAATAGCTTTTTTTTGTAATTTAGATACAATTTAGATACAATCGAAGATGTGCAAACTACAAGACAGATTTAATCGCAAAATAAGCAGAGGATAAATTTTTGCCAAAATCTCTACATATACAGAGGTTTTAAAGCTCCTTTCTAGGATGAAACTAAAGTTTTCTCAGTGTTCAAACACAAAACGTTTGCGTCAGACCAGGACTTAATAGTTATAAGAACTGGACCCAAAACTGAACCCTGAGGCACACCACTGTCAATTGGCAATTTACTTGAAACTTTACCATTAGCTCGTACCAATTGATTTCGACATTCAAGATAAGATACCTCGGATGCCATGATATTCTAGTTTGTTAATCAGAATGTTGTGATAAACAATATCAAAAAGCCGTATAAAATTTATTGTTAAGTGAGAATAGAAAACAAAACGTCATTAGTGCATTCATTAGATATGAAGCCAAATTGTTAAGTTATCAGGATTTTATGTCTTAAAAGAAAGGGTAATAGACGGCTTTTCATTAGTCGTTCAATTACATTCGATATAATTGAAAATATTGCAATAGGATGATAACTATTAGTGCCCTTTTCAAAGGATGCGTTTATTAGCGAACATAAAACGTCAATCATTACATCCGAAAAACCCAAAAATAACTTAGCTGATAATTCATCGTTGCCGCAAAAGTCTTGTTGTGGATGATGTGTATGGTTTGCTCTAGCTGAAGCCTCAAATCTACCTACAGATCTGAGGAAAAGACTTTCACTGATTCTTTTAGACGGAACCAGAAATGAGAGTGCATCTCTATTTGATGATATTTTAGAGTTTACATTCTTACTAACGTTCAGGAAATCATTTTTAAATTCCTTTGGATCGAGATCAATAATATTTGTTGAAACGATTTGTTTCTCAAATCATTCATAACAAGTTTCTTTCGACGAATTATTAGCTCTCGAGATATGATCGTAGTAAAAGTTTTGCTTCATAGTTTTGATAGTTTTCAGATACAATGATCAATAATTATCGATATAATTGAGTAAATGAGGATATTCCGTTTGGTAGCAGATGATAATTTTGTCGAGGAAGTTCGAGAATATAGTCAGAGAGGTCAGAAAGATCTATCATTTACTAGATATAAGTTGTGAAGTTTCATGAAGTTTTGTTTAGAGTGAATCCTCACCAACTGAGTGTGTTTCTTAAGGGATTACAAATTCGGCGAATACAGCTTCATGAGAAACCTGAATTAAGTACAAACTGATTCACTTAGCATGGGATAGGAAGTCGGATACTATGCAATCTAGTAATGAGGAAGTTGTTTTAGTAATTCGAGTGGGTGAATCCACGTGCATATTTATCTGATATGAATCAAAAATGTTTATCAGAGATTCCCGAGTGGCACAATCACTAGTGAAGTCAATGTTGAAATCACCGCATAGAACGTTCCTGCTCTTAGTAGGGAGAGCTTCGAGTAAATTTAAAAGATTCTCGAAAAAGGAATGAATGTTAGATAACTACAAATAACATATAAATCTTTGATTTTGTTTTAAGTTATCGAATACGTAATACGATTTACCACTAGTAAAAAATATTTTATTACAGCCGCATTTAGAGTCCTCGCATTTAGACATAATTAAGATCCCGCTGTAAGCTGAATTACTGCTGTCATATCTGCTGATATCTCGGTTCATTTTCATGTAACCAGTGTTCAATAATGGCAACTATCTGCGGGAATCCTGATTCTTCCAATAAGAAATACAACTCTGCCGTTTTGTTGCGTATAGACTGAATCTTAATCAGAACTATTTTCAATTTACAATCCTTAAAACTAAGTGAGGATTCTAGTTTCCCTATTAACTAAAAATTGAGCTATGAATTTTAAAATATTATATAATATTTGTTATCAGAAGATCCAAAAAATAAAAATTAATAATCACCTCGTTCTATAAACTGCAGATTTTCTTGCAGTTATCCTTAGTTGCATAATTAATTAATACGGATATATAAAATGTGCCTGCTAATCAATTAAATTGATCTCATAATTGCTGAAAATATTATATTCTTATTATTTGTAGTGAGATCCTAATTACAATCAAATTGTATTCAAATGAATCAAGCTTTATAACTTTTTTAAATATGCAATTTTTTATAACTGTTTAAAGAATCTAAAAGGACATGTGAGAGAAGATAAACCGAATTAAGGAATGAAGATAAATAAATAGTCACGATTAAATTGAGCTTAGCAGGACTTATATACTATCTTCGAATGATAATCAACAATTGAAAACTAGAAACAAACCAGTGACTGAGAATCTACAAAACAGAAGCTTGATAATAAGTTGAAAATTTTTTAGCACTCTTTCTATAATTCTTCTTCTTTAAGTAGACTATATTTTAGGTGTTTAATGAATAATTTATATTTATATTTTCACCTAATTAACCTGCTTATAACATCCAAATGGCTAAAGGTGAAAGAAGCGATAATTTCTGAAAGGAAACAGATCGTATAGCAAATTTGAATACTCGATTTTGCGCTTTCCTTCCGTAGAATAACCTTTAGTCTTTGTTAGACAAAAATATGAGTCGACAAAATTGTTAGTAGATTCTCGCCATACCATTGGAATTGCAAATGGCATTTTTTTCTTTCCATTCATCATCTGCACCAATGACAAGCTACAACTAAAACAGCACGCGTGGAGGGCCCACTGCTTGTCTTGGTCTTCAATTAAAGTACCAAAATATTTGAAATATTTGAAATAAGCTTTGTTACATTTTCTAAAATTCTACACAAATTACCAAAATTTGTAGAAAAAGTTTTGCAGCTGCGGCGCGTACGACTTGACATTTAAAGTTTATGCGATAATAAATATAAAAATGTTTTAGCAATTTTAAATATATATTGTATTAAATAGTTTATTGCTAAATTAGAATAAATTTAAATTATTGATGAGAGGCAGTAAAATAATAAAAATTTACGAGTACAATAGACGTACCTGATTTGAAAATATAATAACCAGTAAATTTTATTATTCCGTATGCATATTGAAATGAAATTATTTATTAAAATCAATTTTTCATGGACATCTAAAATATTTAAAACGCCAACAAATATATTTTTTGCGCTAATGTTTTTAAGTTTACGATTGGCTTTCTCCTTGAAAAGACCAGTCTCTGAAATGAATGTTAAAAAACAGAATTTAGAAACGCATATTATAACGGTGCAATGAAAAGTAATAAATAAGGAAAACGGTCAGTTTCAAATAAATAATTCCGTAAAAGGCATCGTGTACATTCGCAGCCTTGACTCGAACTGTATATCAGATATGTTAGAAAAATTAGAAACCATACAATTTTCAAATGCCAAACAATTTGCGTGAATCACTTGAACATGAATCTTGATGCAATTTTGCAATTAAATTCAAGGTTACCAATTTTCTATGACCGCGATTACTTCATTTTTATACAATTTGGCGTAAAACAGTAGCGTCTCAAACAACAATACATTCTGGGAAATATAAAATACCATTAAATGATATAGTGTGGGAAACCCATATAAAATAGTTACTGCTAATTTTATACTTTCACGGTCTCATCGTTTTTTGGCTCTAGAAAATCAAAAAACATGCGATTTCGATGTTTTTTTTTTTAAATCTTCGTTTTAATGGTGGATTTACGAAAAAAATTATGGGAAGAGAGAACAATTAAAACTTATATTAGCTTTAGGGCTTTAAATGTTAATAAAAATGCAATTTTTCACGTATAATTATTTGTAACTTTTTTCCAAATAATCAAATGTTATTTTTTTCATAATCTACACAAAAAACGATTTCTTTTAAAATTGACCTTTTCTCACATATAATCGTTTGTACCTTTTTTATCAAATAATCATTGAAGTTATATGAACAAAAATATTCTTAAAATCACTTATTGTACAATATTGAAAGTTAACTTTGGAAAATAAAAAAAAATGTAAACATTTGTTCTGAATTTTAGCACCCCTTACCTAACCTAACCTAACCTAACCAAACATAACCTAACCTAACCTAACTTAACTTAACCTAACCTAACCTAACCTAATCTAACGTAACCCATATAAATTTTCATTTTTCTCTGTTCCCATAATTTTATTCATAAATGAAGATTTAAAACAAATTCTTCGAAAACGGATGATTTTCGATTTTCTAGAGCCGAAAAACGAGAGGATCGCGAAAGTATAAAATTACCTAGTTTCTTCATTTTGACAGTGTAACCCTCGCTTGAACTAGCACGCCTCCGTTTTTTCTTTACTGTGATTATTTGGTGAAATAAATTTTTTCCTTCTTCTTCATACCGTTACAAACTTCCTTGATACCTATTTGGTAAAAATTCAGCAGTAACCGAACATTTCAAATTATATTTGCTTAATGCTGATGCCAAGTTCAGTACAGCTATGGTCTCTCAAAATGATTTTTTCTGCAGCACATCGTTAGTACTTAGTATGGGGCGTATGGGGTAAGATTTCCACCACTTTTCCTCCTTTTCAGAAGGTTTCTTCAGAGTTTTCTTGGTTATCTTCCCCATATGCCACGGAAGTTCATTAGACCTGGACAATTCTTCAATCATTGCTGTTTGAGAAACAAGGTTCTTACGCTAGGTTGAATCTAGAATTTTCCTCTGTTGGTTCATGAGAGTTTGACAGTTATGGAGTACATGTAACTCAGTTTCCTTCTCTGTTCCATGATTTATAGAGACATTAATGCCGCTCCACTGTCTAAGATGTTTCAAAGAGCGAAATAATTATTTATGAGTACATTTAATTTACTTTATGTTTTGCCATTTTCTAATTTATCTTTTTTGGCCAGATATTTTGGTGCATAGGTGATACCCTTCAGTGAAGTACCTTGTCTTAGGTGATAAGATTGGTCTTGTGCTTTGTTGATGGTCATGGCGAATGCCTAACGGTTTGAAAATTGAAGTAATTTAAACTTAAACGGTAAATCTGTTGGGATTATCAGGTTTCTCGGAAAAAGAACTTCCTCATCTCCTAATTTTTATTTGAGTATTTCGGCGTAATTCACATTGCTCATCTATTTACGTAGCAGCAAATGCGTTCCGTTGCACAGTTTTGGTTGGTTTATGCTGGTCAGCTATTCACTTACAAATAAATACCTTGAATGTCGGGTTGAATCCTCGTTTTTTCGGAAAACTTCAATGCGCTACAATATTCGCAAACCACGTCCAGTGCAATTTCTTGCTTTCCTTTCATTCGAAGGATTTCAAATGTTAGTTGTATTACAGCTTTGTTAGGATGGATATGATTGTTCTGATCGCTGCTTTACCATAGATAACACTACGTTTAGCTATCAGTTTCGTTTTGTTGTACCATTGTTAACAAATGATGTTTCGACTGTTTGTTGCACCCTATCCCCACCCTTCACTGAAATATTTCAATTAATCAATATTTCTATCAACATCACTGAATTTTGAATCCTATGAAATTAAAAGTTTGGCAAGACTTTTTACAACTCCAGCCACCACAAATCTCAATTAATTATTTCCCAGACGATGATCACATAAGTATTCAAAAGTTCAGAAAATATATCAAAGTTAGTCCACTTTAGTGTTTCATTGCCACGTTCCCAATAAGTAAACGCTTATTTCTTATTTGTTCAATATATTTATGTTTCTAAATGTTTTCATATTTTGATAAAGACCGAAAGTAGTCGAAACGTCAACTGTCTTTCAAACATTATAAAAAAAAATAATTTTAAAACAGAAGAGACCTGAAAACAAGACGATTTAGAAGCAAAGATTATTTTATTTTTTAAATCTGATGTTGATAAAATATAATTGTAACTTTGGCGTTTTCTAAATGGGAACAAGGACATTTCAAATGGAATTCCGCAGAGAAATTGTTCTTGCAAATATTCAGCGAGTAATACATGGACCATGAATATCTGTTTTATTGCAAGATGAATTTAACGCAAAGTTAAATCAATATTTTCACATTCATATGTAGTATTTATATAGTATACAGAATGGAAAGGCAATAAACATTTTAATCGTTAAATACTTTATTTATTAGTATCAAAATCGATCAGTATTAAAATAAAAAACATGAAGGATCAAATATCTGAAGACGAAATTGAAGCCTGTCACACGTTAACTCGAATTTTGCAATAATTGTAAGAAGAAAGTTCTATTCCATTACATACTTTTAGAACATAAAGATTAGGTAGGTTCCAACCCATCAAAAAAGAGCCATCTTGATATTCCTATTTTGCCCTTCACATTGATCAGAGTACATTATAAGATGTTTATTGTCTATGAATGGAGTAATGTGCTAGGCAGGAATAGAGTCTTTCATTTAAAACCAAGAGCAGAATTATTTTTACGAATAATATAGTATTTATATACTTATTTACACATGAAAATTATTTTATTTTACAAATAAACAACAAAATCTTTCGATATCTAACATCAAGCTTCAAATGTCACTGTCAACCTATCCCTCTAAATTACAGAGTTAAGTCGCTTCTGCTGTAAGATGTTACTACTATGGAAAAAGATATTTAGTGGGGCCATCTCTTAGTTCCATGAGAAACTGTGATTAGGCAATTTTTGCAAGTGAAGAAGTTTCCAAAAATTCGTTTTCACGGTCTAAATTTCATCGACTAAGTATCACGGTTCGAAAGAAAAAAGATGGAGTGGGGACTTTTGAGAAGCACTGTATAATGGAAAAATTCACTTAATGGAAAATGTAGTTTCGGTTTATTTATAAATGACTATCACATAAGTTAAATAGTATGCACAATTAGATTAATTAGGAATCTGCTTGATTGGTGTTCGAAGTGAAGTTCCAAGAAATAATCTAATTAAAATTACCGTTTTGCTGTTTGTTGGTATCTAATTGTTCTTAGAACCATTAAAGGTAAGAAAATAAAAAAAATACGAATTGAACCACAAAAAATTCACTTGATTTATTAAGAAATGTATGTTAGTTTTTTCTACTAAAACTATCTGTATATGGCGACATACTCATAACAAAATCATTTGGGTTTTCAGATACGATCTTTTTAACTAAAATATTTTCAAACCAGCCAACTTCCGGTTCTACAGGAAGTCGACTATAACTTTGTTATTTTGGATAGAGCACCCTGTAGATTAAACATTTTTAGAAATTACTTAGAATTTTAGTATACTTTTGTCAAAGAACTTTTTTTGAAAAATGTATACTTTTTGAGTTATTAATTTTTTTGTAAAAAATTTGACTGTTGTAGACCCTTATAAATTATTTTTTTACGAAGATACCCTTAAAGATACGAAAATAGTTTCTACTCGGTTGTTTATAGCAAGGTCAGATGTATTTGAATCTATGTTGAAAAATTTTTCATTTTATACAGGGTGTGTATGTATTATTCTATACATAAGCCGAAAGATTTAGGATTATGTTTCTGTAGAAAATATTATGAGTTCAAAGTTTCTATATTCCTTCAAATCCGAGTATTAGTATGCTTGTCAAATTATATACTTTTATTTTATATTATTTATGACAAAACAATTTCGTACTGCTTCAGAAAAAGTAACAGTATCAAAAAACTTTTTCATATCTTTTTCATTATTTTGTGGAAAATATCTTGTTGAATAAAATAAGCTTGTGAGTGAATTCAACTTGCTTTTTCAAGTTATTTCTCTATTTTTTGGTTTACTGCAAGTTTTCATTTTCCATATCTATCAAATGAATAAGAGCTCGCCATTTGTGTCTCATATAAGGAAAATTATTTAGTAGATCAAACTTTTAGAAATAAACGTCCGCTTATCATAAGTAAATGGTAATGAAAAAAATCAACCACTTTGTTTAAGGGCCACACATAGCTAACGTGTGCATCAGCTGTAAACGACCTTGATAAATTACGAGATTCATCGTTCTACCAATAGTAAAAGAAACCCCACACAATTTACGTGCAGTGCAGTTTATCAGCCACTATAGAGGTTAATGATTTTTTTCGCAAGCTTTTTATGTTTTTACTATAAGTATTTTGTCATATACTGATAGTTTTAACTCGTCTACTAATATTACATATCAATTTTTGTTCAATATTTTATATAACATTGAAATTTGTTCATTTTCGAAAGTCTTAGATGTTGCTGTTGGTTTTATTGCACGAATTTTTTTTAAATGTGCCTGCGCTCGATGCACTACCTCACCGAAAAAAGTAAATTGCAGTATTGGAGAAACTTTGAGTGGAACAAAGTTCTAGAAATAGTTACTATTAGTAATGATGAATAAATTATGGGCGTGGAGACAAAAAATCTGAACAAACTGTTGTAATTCAATTATTTACTATTTAATCTATAAAATAAACACTCATTTCGCTCTCTTAATTTTTGTATTTAAACGTTGCATCTACTTATGAAATACTGGATCTGACAGTTGCCGGAGTTTTTCTCAAAATTCTTTTTTCTCCCATAGCCTATTGTCCATAGGAACCGCCTCAATCTAAATGACTGTGATGACCATTGAACTATGTTTACCATGGATAGTAGCGGACTGTTGGAGTCCAACTTTCGTTTGGGTCAGGAAATTTATCTTCACATAAATAGTTACATAAATTCCCACCAAGATAAAAATCTGTGAGTGTTTAAAATATAATTAGAAATAGAATTCGGAAGTTCCTTATTATTCCCATGTATGAAAAGAATTTTATTCAATATATAAAAGACCAAATAAAGGAGTTTTTGACGATTTTCAGCAGTTTTATCATAAAAATACTTCAAACTAAAGTTATAGATGACAAAATTATCTATAAAAAACGTGTTTTTTTCCTACAAGCCAATGTTCCAGAGATATAATGATCCAAACTTTTAGAGGGTGAAAACACGTGGCGTCAATATTTTTCTTGAAACTCTTTTCTTTATCCTAAACCAGTTCAATCGGGATTAGTTCACAATGGTAAGGTGGAGCTCTAACCCCCATCATTACATGATTATCTTCTTTCCATTTCTTTTAACGAAGGGAACACAAAGTATACAGTTCTTTTCCCTTAATATTCTTTGAATTTAACCAATTCTGTTAATATTTTTACAACTATTTGGTTGTGAAAAATTAATCAAAAAGTCTCCAATGATACCTTGCATTATCCATTACTATTATACAATTCAGAGGAAGAAGATTTATCATTTGTGTTCTAACCATTCTTTAAAAATATTAACATTAATATCCTTATGGTAGTCACCACAAAATAGTTTGAACTGCAGATATTAAATATTACCAGTTTGCACCCCTTTCCTGTAGATTACATGTTGTGTAAATTTATTTTGTGTATGTCCTCCCTCATTGTTCATGTTCCATTTAAATAAAATATCTTTCTTCTTTGTTTTCGCATTTATTTGATAGTTCCTAGATATTTTCTACTCCATACTAGGATATCGTATTCAAAATAGATTT
Source organism: Diorhabda carinulata (assembly GCF_026250575.1). NCBI lineage: Eukaryota > Metazoa > Arthropoda > Insecta > Coleoptera > Chrysomelidae > Diorhabda > Diorhabda carinulata. Next base: position 13,307,703 of record NC_079464.1, on the reverse strand, counting down.
CCTGGAATGCTTTTACTAGCGAAAGCCGATTTCTTTTAGAAGTTCCATAGTTTGCCTCGATTCAGTTCAGAATAATCCTTATCACATCGAATCTTGATGAAAAAATCTCTTTTCTTGAGGAAATAGCATGTACACTTCTGTTTATTGTAAAAGCATACAAGTCTTAAAACAGTTTTTTTGTAATTATGTAATTAAGTTGTCTAAAGATAAGTGCTTGACGTTTATTGCCATTTTTACCAATATTAACTTATCAGGTAGGTATTTACATAAAATTTTCATTGTATCATAATTGTTAACCGTTTCAGTCGACTCTGTTAAATCCTTACCATTCAATTCCAGTTCATTTAGATGACATTAAATACACTTTCACTTCAACTGAATTCAAATTATTGAAGTATATGTCACTGACAATGACAGTGACAATAATTTACGCAGGATAAATATGAATGTATGCTTTTTCAATTAATAGAATTGTACTTTCCTTGGAAGTCCTTCTTGCAAATAATTTTCTAATCAAAATTTGGTTTGTTCTTGAGCTTCACGTTCTGTTTGAGAGAGAAAAAATTGTTAAAATTTGTTGACAAAAGCTTGTAAAAACTAAATAACAAACAAAAATAACTAAATAAAGAAACAAATAAAATAAAATTTCAATATATAGAAGAAAAACACAATTAATAACAAAATTAAAGGTATATGTATGCAGCATGCCCGGAATTAAATATTATTATTAGAATAGAATTCGATCACACTTTCCATTAAATATGCCTTCAAATAATTGCGAAATGCGGGAAAAGATAATATCGATTTGATTTCAATTGGCAAATAATTGTGCATTTTTTTTGGCATTGTAAAATATTAGGCCCTTAACTAATTCTGAATGTGGATTAGTTACGTACAGGTCGTGCTTCGCGTCCCTAGCCGTGCAACGACCTTTCTGAAATTGAAAAAGCGTGCTTACGAATTAAACTACCGGATTCAAAGATGAAGCAAGAAGAGTCAGAATTTTTAATCTTTTCAAAAAGTCCCTGCAATGAGCCCTGCTGTTTAGTCTCTGAAGATTCGCTCAAATTGAGTCACACCCCATGTACCCCAGAAGAGAAGGGCATATTAGAGATGCGACTCAATAAGGACGTGATAAACTGTTAAGGAGATGGATAATATTGTCAATTTAAGAATAAAAATCGACCTGTTTCGGACCGCACTGTATAGTTTTAATACCGGTACGTTTAGTATATGCTTATATCTTGAAAAAATAATATAACGTGTCTTTGTAGTTGATAAAATGTAAATCCATTTGAACTTAATTATTATTTTTACAATTACAATTTTAGTACGATTAGTATTTTAAATCATGGCTTTCGATCTAATAACTTTTCTAGTAATTCGGGATTTCTAAAATGGTCTTTTTAGTTCGAAAAACGGGTATAATTTCACATTATCAACAATTACTTTAGAATTGACAACTTCCACATTCTAATGGAAAAATCTAAACTCATATTTTCGGCTAGGTTTATCGAAAAGAGGTTTTTGGAATTGAAATAAAACAATATTTCTAATATTTATTGGTAAATAGGTAAAATGGCGACTAAAAGCAGTTTTTTGATAATAACTCCTTTCCGACACATTTTACGGGAAAATCATATTCATACAAAATAATTGTAGAAAAAATCAATAGTTTCGGTGTACGAGAATCGTAAAGTTTAGTTCAACCCACGTTTCGACAGAAATACTCATTTCCACACCACCATGAGGTAGAGAAAGCGGCACGTTTTTTTAACGTCGTATCCTCAGTAGCCTTATTCACATCCGACTCACTATTTTTCAGAAGCAAATAAGAGAGCAGTCAAAATTGTGTTATAATCGAAGATTTTTCGAAGGGCAGTTCTGCTGTCGCTTGTTCCATGAACCCACTCACTCCAGGTATGTTCGGCTGGTCAACCCATTTTCCATATAGCCACAATAAATCAGAAGCTGATGGTATAATCATTTCCGATACCGCCCTAATGCTACCAAGGTTTGGATGTTTATTGTATTCAAGCCCGTATCGTTTTTCTTCGTAAATGTTTTTAATTCAATGGCACCAAAACTACCGACGACTTTTGCAGACGGCATTTACTTTAATTGTTAAATATTTTGGTCTGGAGCAATAGACTTTTAGGTATTGATACAATACAATTAATACCACCCATTAGCAAGAAAAATGTTGTGCACAATTCATATCTGCGTTTTGAAATCGGCATAGTCGAAAACAAACTGTGAAAATGACTGATCATCGATATTCAATGGCCAGCTCATTATAGCTGAACTGTTACTCTGACTTGAACCGATGATTTAAAAGATTTTGCTGCAGCAAGAATAGAATGTGCAAGAGCAATGCTTTTTTTCTTCCATTTGACGACGCGCGTTTCTTTTTGAAAATTATACTAAAATTCTCAAGGTTTCGAATATATCTGATCGAATTGTCTGATGGGGGATAATGTTTCGTACACCCTAGACCAGTCATGTCAAAGATACGACCCTAGGCCGTGTCAATAAGACCTGCGATCGCAATGTGTCACAGAAAGAATTCTTAAAATAACTACGAATATGACACCTGGTATCAATGAGTTTGTCAAAACCAAGAGAAGTCAGGTATCTGGATCCTCGAGCTCAACCTACCATCTTTTATAACTTTGATATGATCTTGATATTTGTATAATTTAATGAATAAAATTTTATAATAATTCAGTTCATTTTTTTTTATTTTCAATCTGGCCCACCTACGAATTCAAAATTTAATATATGGCGCTCTGCAAAATTGAGTTTGACTTTCACTTTTCACTGAATCATGTTTCCTTCAATAATTTAAACTCTATACTTCGAAAGCAAACCAGAGATAGTAATCAAAATATTATCACTATATTTTTTTTAAAAGTAGTGCTTTCACTGTTTTTATTTGTGGACGGCAATCACCTTTAATTTTGGTCAATATTTCATCCAGAAAAACTCGACATTCTTCGGAATTTTCTTCGACTGTACTACTATGATTATAAAAGAATGACAAAAGCCCGAAAACTTCTATTAGCTATTTTATGATTCCATTTCAGAAGACTTAAATTTTAATAAACCTATAAAAATCAGCTAAGCAGAATCGGACTTACGGCATTTTTTCACATCAAGATTCTCACTCTCCCCCACGTCTTACTTGAAGAGATAAACCAAAACTTGTGCAATAAAAAATGAGCAGAATTTTTTTAAGAATCCAACAGTCACATTTAAAGTGCCACTTAATTGAGTAAATATCAAAAAAAACTATTTGTTTATTTTATATTTTAAAAAACACCTAGTTATAAACCCACGTATTTCTCGGAGCTACTTTGGTGATAATTTTTTTCCCTGTAATATAATCCGTTCCTGAGGTATAGCCGTTCTTAATAAACTTTATTGTTAGTGACGCCAGGTTGAAAATCAATTTGATCCCCTGTATTCAATAATGAAATATTGTCAATATGAAATTTCTTTTGAAATAATCATTAATTTTAGTGTTTTACGTGTTCAAAATTCAAAATAGTTGACAACTATCTATTAACAAAGATTGCTATTGATGAGATAACATGACAAACAAAAACAAAAAATATATTTAAGACAATCCTTCGTCTAACAAGGGATTGTTTGCGTATGCCTAAAACCAAGCCCACGGCTCGAGGAAATCGATATCAATTTCTAAATTGAAAACATACCTCAAAAACAATATTTTAGCCCGACAGTGTAAATATTTGGATGAATCCACCCCAGTTCTTTATTATGTTCCCAGACATGAGAAGAAACGTTTTAACTTCGTGTGCTGACGGATATTTATTACGGAAAGGGTTGTTGCACTTGAGTTTTTGGAAGGGAAAACTTTATATGTCACTGCAATACTTCTCAAAATACATCGTTTATTAAAAATATTACATGTACTTACATACAAGATTAGAAATATATTTCAAAAAGAAAAAAAAGAACGAATTTTAAAATGTCTATGTCCATTTCGCAAACACCTGAAAATCTACAGGTGGAATTCGAGTCATCAGTACATTAGATAATGATACAATCTACGAAGAAAAAAAAAATAAATAAATTAATTAAATAAATCCACTCAATAAGCATGACATATTTCATATCTTCTTTATTTATCAAAATATTTGATTTTAAATTATTTTTTGTTTGAAATCAAATAATTTAGCTCATATGATTAAGACAGAAATTAGAAGGATGGCTATTTATAGCTTTAGCTCTCTAACATTTTCGATGTGAACAGTAGCATACCAGTACAATTATCCGGCTAATTAGAGGGGGATAAATTTGCTAGATACAACATAGAAACTCATTGGAATAAATTATCACCATTAAAATTAACTCGATCGCAACACTAGAAGAAGAACAGCAAGGATTAAGATACGACAACTGGTTGGAAAATCCATATAACAAACCAGGATTCTTATGCTCTATTGACCTCACAAAAGCCTTTGATGTTATTAACCTATTGTACAATAGAAACATACCTATCAATATTATCCAGACCATCTAAAACATATGCTCGGACAATTAAGATCATGCTTGCATACATTGTAAACAAAAATGGATGGAATCATAAAAAAGATGCAGCTAAGCAAATTCTACAGGATGTGTGACATAGAAATGAAAATCCTGTGGTGTGCCAATGACAACATGATGCAAATTATAACTAGAAGGTGAAATAATACAACAGATAATGAGATACAAGTACACGAATCGACAATCAGACCTGTAATGACCTATTCATCAGAAACAAGACCAGGGACATCAAAAACGACATAATTCTTTGAGTCCACAGAAACGAAAATCAGACACGGAATAGCTGTCGACCACTGAGGAGGTGTAGGTACAACCTAGAGGAAGGATATCAAAGAAGGAGTTGAATCTATTAAAGAAGAAAGAAAAATAAGTATTTCTGTCGAAATAAAAAAATTATCGATGTGGCAGTAACCAATAATAATTTTTTTTTATTTGAAATGCAGCTCCCTTCAGAAAATTCCGTGTTTCCTAATCTATCTTCAACTGTTTTGAAATTTGTTGTTATTTGCAGTGGGTTTGGGTTCTTTGTTGAGAAATGATGAAGTCCAAATCGGTTGACAATACTTGTTTTCATTAACAAAACTCATTAACTAAATTAAAAATTAACATGAACATTATAGATAGGTAGGGTCAGCTGTCAATTCGATTAATTCTCAACAAAAATATTAAGTATTTATTATAAAATTAACATCTAAAAAAAGAAAATGATTTTATCTCAAAAATTCGCTACATTACAATCAGTACTTTCATTTATCTCATGGTATTGCGAAAGTGCACAAAAGCCATTTCGGCGTCGTTTTTCACTGATATGATTAAAAGAAAAGTTTTCTTCATTTTCGTTCAAAATTTATAGCTTTAGCTAGCTGGCTTATCTTCCTACATGAAAGTAGTGATCAATTCTGGTAGAATCACTGGATTAAAAAAGAACCTACGCAATATCCTAAAAAAATTAATGATTGTGCAGGAATTGTTTCAAATTATATCGTAGGTTCATTTTTCATTGATGCGCTCACTTCATGAAAATGCTTCAGTTCACAGTGCTTCTCACTATTGACGAATGCGGATTCACAGAGATTGACCACCCACAATATAGCCCTTATCTGGTCCTGTGCGATTATTTTCTGTTCGCAAAGATAAATGCTAAGTAACTGGGTGAAATTTTTAACGGCGACGATGAAATTAAACAGACGGCATTTTTGTATAATGGCATAGAAGCTTTATATTTATAATCTCTCTTTCTGTGTTAGGCTAAGAAGTTATGGACTGCACTATGTATAATATGTTAGCTCCCCGATGTACGGAAGACATTTAGTATTTTGCCCGATAGGTACTTTAGAGCAATGAGGATTCATTCAATGAACAAGATTATTATCATATTTGAAAGAAAAAATATCGCGACGATCCGATTGTTTGTCATTCAAAATTATGTATCGATTTAGTTTAACACAAATAATGTTGATGGCGTTGGTGTAGAAAATGTGGCAATGTCTAAGCGAACTAGTTCTTGCTAGTTCCTCAAATATTATCTGGCATCTATTACTAGAAATACCTAGCAATCAATAAATACAAAGTACAAAGTACAGGTGAGAAGGTATGAAATAAAAAACATAACTTCATTGATACAATTATGAGATGCCGTTGAATACAGCTTGGAATTAGTAGGTGGCAGGTTCGAATATCTTATAATCTTTTGGACTTGAGAATAACAAACATACGGCTTCTTTACAAAAATGTCGTTCTTTTTGAATCTTACCTATCTAAGAAGTAACCTCAGTTACAATAATGAGTGTCGTCCTGCCTTGCAGTTTGAGTGCCTTTATATACTACTACCATACTTCCCGTGCTTTACTTTGCTTCATTCCTGATACCGAGAGAGATTTAGTATTAGAAAAAGATTCATGGAGACGCTGACCAAACTTGAAGCGAACATTGAGCGTCCCAGTTATTGAACCAGGTAAAGTGAAAATGCAGAAAGTTTTGATTCAACTCAACTTCCATTAAAACACTTAATTTTACGAACCATTTATGTAGCTTCAATGTGGCAAAATGGTATAGAAGCTAACACCTCTCTGGTAGAACTTGATGAAATTTATAATTGTGACGATGATTATGATGATGATGATGATTACAACAAAAGAATGAGAGTGATCATGACGATAATGACAATGATAATCATTATAAAAATAAAGGTGGCCATGATGATAATTATGATAAAAGTGACGATGATCATGACGATAGTGATGATGATGATCATGAGACAATTAGTAATATTTCTACATATATATATATATATATATATATATATATATATATATATATATATATATATATATATATATATATATATATATATGTTTCAACGTATATTTTTAGATATTTAAATTTTTTTATTAATTTTATAGTAGAATATATTAGAAAACTTTCATTGTAATTTATGTTTATACTTTATTATATACACGTATAAATGAAAAAAAATCCCTGTAATTGTTTATCAGTTTTTTATTCATCTATTCCTCAAGGTTTCTGTTATAGGTTAAATTAGTGATAGTATAGTGGTTGAAGAAATATAAAGTGCGAGGCGCATTAGTATCATTTAAAAAATCCTTCATCCGGTAACTCGATATGCCATTTTTTTGCATGGACTAAAAGCTAAGAGCTTGTTGGAAAAACTTTTAAAATCGGCTGATTTTCGGCTTGAAGCTGCTACAACTTTATATAAGCGTAGTGTACCGTCGGAGATGAAAAACTGTCGATATATCTCGAACGAATTAAGTCAGCACAACATAGTCCTCTAGTGGCAATCATGCAGAATCTTTCAAACAATTTCAAGTTATCTTTATAATACAAAACTTTTTACTGAGTATTTTCAAAATTGGTCATCTTGCCCAACAGATTAGAAATTGTTCATGTACAAATAGTTTTGAATACTAAAGAAGTAGTTTCAAGCGCTGCAATTTTGAAAATTCTTTACGTTTCGACTCCCGCTTTGGAGCCTTTATCAAGAGAAGAGTAGGGATAGAGTAGTTATTCGTTCATTGGTAAGAAGTGATCAGATTCTATAGTCTTAATCTGCCTACTCCACGCAACGAATCACCCCCTTTTTCTTGGTTGATTCCAAGGTCTCAATCTGCCTACTCCTTGGAATTTCACCGAGGAAATGAATACACTTACCATCGAGAGCACTGTGACACTACTGGTTTTGAGCTAACTGGTGAGCTAGTCGTCTGGACCTTGTATTTATAGGGGACCTTTTGGTGGGTTTTGGGTTTTTGGAGCTCGTATATTATTTATGGGGTGGGTAATAGATATGTGGAGGTCGGCTTCTCGGGGGGTTTTAGAGGAAATGTTATTGTTGGCCGGAGTGGTAATGGAAAGAAGTGGATGAAAAAGGTGTTTCCAAGTTGACGGTAATCTCTGTCTATCGTCTATTCTGTTCAGACATTTTGAACGTTTCTCTATTTCGATAGATTCCCTACTAATTCTTGACTTGAAGGAGCGGAGTCGAGCTGTGGGGGAATGGTTCCACTTAATGCCAAATGTCTACCAATATAATTACAAGGTCCAGAGGACTAGCACACCGGTTAGCTCAAGACTAGCGGTGAGTGTTTTAGTGTATTTTTCTCGTTGGAATTTCAAGGAATAGGCAGATTGAGACCTTGGAATTATTATGCGAAAAGGTTGGATCTGTTAATTTCGAATTGATAACTCATTTGTTTCCCGAGTAGTTGTAAAAGAAAAAACCGGACACCTTTTTAGATAACCCCGTATTTTATCTTTATTATCCGATAATTTTCAACAACAATTTTTTTATAATTGCTTGTATCAGTTTCGATAAATGTATCGTATTATAACTGTACTTCCTGTTCATATATTTAGTTGAATATATATATTTTGAAACAAATACGTCTCATAAATTTTTGGAATATTTTCATAAAACGGAATATGTTTTTGACTCTTTCCACTGTTTTAAACATAAAAGCAGATTTTATATAAATTAAAAAAAAATTCGTTGCGTTTTGTATAAAATACAAACTAAATAAATTCGAAATTCAGTTTTCACAACGATATAAATTATAGCACATCCAAATAAATAAATAAATGAAAATATATGAATTTATGAAAACCGATTTTGTGATATCAACATTTCAAATGCTTTTTATTTAATGCGCACCAACATTTTGAAAGGGGATAAAGTTGTTAAATAATTAATTAGTTCGGTGCTCATATAACCGTAAAAATGAACAAACACGAACAAAAGAATGGAATAAAAACTAATGTGTAGTCGAAAAAAATTGTAGCATGATTGCATACAATGGTTCAGGGGTTGCGTCACGACTGTTCTAAATATGCAAAGAATCTCTCATTTTTATAACCCCATTTGATAAACTTGAATTTGTAAATAATTTTCAACAAAATCGTCTAGTTTAAATAAAAAGTTACATTGTTTATAAGCATGTTAAACTCATATTAACTGACACATGAGAAAAGCAATGAGATCACTCAGATATGAATTTTCGTTATAGAATCAGAAGTTACGAATCTGGTATATTTAAAAGATGTAATTAGATATTATTGAGAAATATCGACCTAAGAAAGGTAATCGAATTTGTAAACCTCCAAAGATGTAAAAACCCATCAGAAATATCTTAATATATGAAAGTCTCTACTGTCTATGAAGGTATTTAAGCTCAAAACCACCCCTTATCGAAAAATACCAATATTATAGTTTTTCCTACTTTTTTTCAATTCAAATGTTTTTCGTTTATGCAGCATAAATATCTTAACATATTGTATAATAGAAAAAATTTGTATATTTTGAAGTATCAAACCTTAAAAATCTTTAAAAACCACCCTTCTGTTGAGAGTAATATAGGAAAAAATCTTTTAATGATTTAAAATATTGCAACTTCATTTTTACTGTGAAAAATTTGTAGAATTCTAATAGAATTTAATTAATTATTAATTTTTATTATTCAACCCTTCCGAACAACCTCTTTGCAGAGAATGAAATAAAAATAAATCTAATGATTGCCAACTTTTAGATTTTACACCCTTTTTGGTATTAAAGTGATTTTTAATTGTCTATACTCTGTCAACCCTTAAGAACCACCCCTTTGATAAAAAATGAAAAAAATTAACGACTGTTAATGTTTTGATTTTGAATTCTTTCGGCATTCAAGTGTATTTTCCAACCACGTAGTGAGTTTTCATTCTCTACACCTTGACACCCCTTTGCCAAGATTATAAGTATGTCATCTCTTGGTACTCTCACATGTACCTACAGGTAACTTAGCATCAACAGAAAAAATCCGTGCGCCAAAATTTGAAACTTTTTCATATCCTATAATTCACAAATTCTTATTTTTTATGTGACTCCAATAATTTTGAAGCTATCGCATCCCACAAAAAACCATTTAAAGGAAATTTTCAGGGCTACAAGCCTATGTATGTTAGAAGGGCTTGAGACCTTCCACATTCTATTAATAAAGGGTCAAAGGGCTGTGGATAAGTAATCCTCGCACTATAGTGACAGATTAATTTGGTTTTAACTCCGTTAATTTTCATGCTACAAAAAAAAAATAAAACAAACAAAATAATTCTCATAAAAAATGCTTTAATTTGACTGTTTATTTGATTTTGTATCTCTTATAGTTATGGAGAAAAAATGTGCCAAAAAAAATGTTTGTTAAAACTTACAATTACGTATTATTGTTTCAAAATTATGCATTTCTAATCTGTAAAACTATCATATGTCGTGAATAACATCCAAATAAAGTATTTAGTACAAGGAATAAGATTAATTTTGATTTTGTATGAAATGGCATTAGTTTTAGTGCAATTTTTTTAGCTTCAACTAATTTCCATCATATCCCACTGAAATTTCAGTCGCAATGATTTTTATCAGTGGTCCTTTAAAAGGTCTTCTTAAGCTCGTTAAAAAGTATTCCATGACTTTTTGTTGAAAAATGTACCATTTTCCCGTTATTTGAGTTTAAATGCTCTACTACGTAAAACAAAAGCTATTCAAGTATCTATAACTTGCTTTAGGTAGAACATTAAGATCTCAAAGTATAGCTTAATTTCTTTATTCTTTTATAAGCTTCGTTTCGTTCATCACACTTATACGTAAAAAGCTCTTGAAAAATGCGATTTTTTTGACGAAAAATCGTACTTTTCAATTGCGAATAACTCAAAAACTATTGATCTGGAGAAAAAAATTCGGAGGGGAAATGCTTGAACACCTGGCCTATGTATCGAAATTTTAGAGTTGTGGTATTTTTAAAAAGGCTTGTCATAAATTCATCACTGCTTGAGGATTATATTAAACATTTCTATGTATCGCAGATCTAAATTTATTACTTTACAATATATCCAGTTACTATCAATTTTAGGAACGTGGAGCTCGATCTTTATCTAACTACTCCACGTTAAGAAGTAGGGCTCGATACTATACAACGCGAAAAAATGTACAATCATTTGAAATTATATCTATATTATTATCTTTTCTCGTATTTCACAAGAACTAAGAAGCATATTAACTGGAAAGTACGTTCTACGCTGTAAACGACTTGTATATTTAATTCTGAGCATTTTACCCACTCGATTAATGGTTGTTATTACATATTTTAGGATTGTCTTATACTCAATTTTATCACCTGGTATAAATCTGACAATTTATACTTGTTAAATATATTACAAATAACAGTTTTCACACGTATATTTTAAATATAGTTTATAAAAATCTATTTGTATTGAGCTTAAGTACAAGAAAACTAAATATATTTAGGACCTTGATAAGGATGAATCTATCATAGCTTGAGGCAATGTAATATATTATCAGTTATACCTGCTAATTATAAAAGGAGGTATACGAGGTTCACTACTTAAGTTTTGAGATCTGCAGGAATAAAAAGAAATCAATAGGTGCCAAACAAAGGCTGTTCGGTGGATGACTCATGAATATTCGATGTTTTGACAGTTGAAATTGTTCAAATTTTAGTAGTAGAGAATAATTCATCTTTTGCAATTGGTACTCCTGATTTTCTTTCAACATTTCTGGCAAACAAAAGCTGGCTCTAGATGGTGCTTTATCACCAAAAGTTGAAGCAGTTAATTGGCATACTGCTTTTGTTAAATCCAAGTAGAAAGTCATAGAAAATCATCGCACGAAAATGTTCGATTATCTGTAAACAACTCTCAGTACAACATTTAAAAATGTCAAATTTTATGATGTCCATGCCAGATTTAACATATTCACATCAGTGTTGCCATATTTCAACACTTAAGTAGCAGCCTTGTATATAAAAAAATTAACCATACTTTGTATTAACTTTTAAAAATGATGATAATTGATTTTCCTAGTGTTTTAAAAATTTTCTTATTGCAAATTACTCTTTGTTTTCAATGGAATTGCAGAAATTCTGCTCCAATTGCGAATATAGGACATTCATAGATAATTTAAAGAGTTTTTGAAAAACATTCGTTTATATTTAAAACAAAACTAACTTTCGAGCCCCATTAAGCTTTCATGATTAGTTTTAATTACTCAATTACGCAGCTATCCTAAAAAAATGGTATAATAACGAGTTTTTTTTAAAGCTCGAGGGAATATGAAAAATGCGTATATAACCAGCACAAACGAACTTTGAAAAGGCACGATTCAAAAGAACCCTCACATCCATACGAATACAATGAGTCCGCAAACGCACCAACAGAATATGTAATTACTACATTTTGCTCGAAAATACATGCACCGTCTCATTTTGCGTATGTATGTCATGTTTTTTCCGGTTCTTGGATAGAGGATTGGGGTGAGAATATTATAGAGTCACTTACGTGTAGCTAGAGTTTGAAGTAAGATAAAAGGTAACGCCTAGATCCAATTCCAATATAGATAATGAAAAATTGGTTTTTAAATTATTTGAACAAAATGATGTAGCAGTCAATTTTGAAACCTACAATTTCGATGTTTATTTGATAAAGTAGATATTGTAGTAAACAAATCGATATTATAGTTATAAAAAATGTATAACTAATTTCTATATCTTCTTTCTTTTCTCTTTTGCCGTCTCTAGGTAGTCGAAAATGTATTTATTATCCATTGACCTATTTCCTCCATCCATCCATCCATCCATCCATCCTGTCCTGGGCTAATTGCTTTTGTTTCCCTATATCTGCTATTTATTCGTTCCATGTTTTTCTTGGTCTTCCCTTCTCTTTCTTCTTCCTATAGTCGTTGCTTTCCATATTTGTATTGTTAATCTATCTTGTTCTATCCTTGTTAAATGTCCAAACAAGTTTAACATTCTCTTATTTGTTTTTTCTTTCATTGTTTCTTATAGCAAGTTCTTCTTCTTCCTACTCCATTTTAGGCAGATTGTCTGTTCATTCTTCGCAGCATGCTTATTGCCTCAATTGATGGTAAGATTATCAATCCATCTTTTTCGTGGCCTTCCCATAATTTTTCTCCCCAGTGGTGAGTTGTCTCGTGTTATCCTTATTATTCTTTCCTCGCTCATTCTACTTATGTGTTCGTCCCATTCGCGCTTTCTGCTCAGTACCCATTCGATAATATTTTCCACTCTGCATTTTTGTCTTATGTCATCGCTACTTTCCGTATCTAGGAGCGCTTTTTCAGTAATTTTTCGTAGGACTTTTATTTCGCTTGTTTCCAGGAGCCTTTTTGTTTTTGCTGTATCAGGTCGAGTTTCTGTTGTATACGTCATTATGGTTCTTATTGTTAGTTATTTCTTGTAATTCCGTTTTTTATTCTTTCCATCTTTTCTTCTCCTGCTATTTTTCGAAGGTACTCTATCTCATTTTCGTTTATTTTACTATCTATTTTATTATTAGTTACCCATGCTTCACTTTTAGGTTAGTTCTCTACAGAACAGAATTTGTTGGCGTTGTAAACGCTTAGTTTTACTTTCTTTGATATTTCCGTCTTATCAAACACTGTTTTAAAAAATGTATAGTATATATTTGTTGTCTCCGCCTTTATCTTCTTGGAGACATGAGAAATAAGAGTTTGAACTAGTTTTTTGCTAAAAGTATGAACGAAAATTAGTTTACATTACAGATTAAGTTCAAAATACTTTCTGTTATCATCAGAACGTTCTTTGTCTTTAGCAGTTTACATATTATAAAATGCTCATATTTTCTAGGTTTGATTAGTATGTACATTTTAATTGTTCATCTAATGTTACTAATTCAGATAGAGTATGATTTTTTACTGTTGGACATGGAAGAATCTCAACGTGACTTGATAATAGCAAATTTGTCCTTTTACTTTTCTTGTCGTTTGTTCTTTTTTGTTGTCAAAACGGAAACAATTCCTTTAAACACACAAAAATGTCCCATTTCCAATGCTCCAGTAATACCAAGTAGAATAAGCAGTTTTTTATGTTGTTCCTTGAATATATTACTGATGAAGTGATCTTCAAACCGGACATCAACGGACCTCTTAGTCTGCCCAATATATTTTCCGCCACAATCACCACAGCTTATTTCATATAAACCACTCTTTTTCAAATTTGGTATTTTATCTTTAGGATTGTCCAACAATTGTTTTAATGTATTGTTTGATTTAATACCCAATTTAGAACGTACTGTATTGAAAATTCCTCCAAATCCCTTTGTATAAACAAGATTAAAAGGTACCAGGGATATTTTTTCTTGTTTTTCATTTTGATTTTGGAAGAAGGTTTTATCATAACCGTTGAGAACAGTTACAGCTTCAATTAATGTCCTTCCCTTAATTTATTTTTGTAATAGCCAGGAAAAGGAAAATGGTCATCTCAGGTTGGACACAACGAAAAGAATCAGCCGAGATGTACCTGCAGGTAAATGAAACCTTCTCCGTTTGTCTTTTTCGTATTGAATACACCAAAAATATCATCCACATACCTGTACCATACCCTTGGAAAATACTGAAACTCTTAACTAATTTGCTTTTCAGATTGACTCGTGAATTATTCAACCATAAACAGTAATAGGCAATCGTCTATAGCTATTCCTTCGTTTTGAATTCGTTTTGGTACTGGAAATAGTTTTGCTCCATATATCTCTTGCCGGACAAACTAAGAGATCTGTTAATGTGCGGTTTAATGAGCATATAAAATATGGACTAACCCAAAAATCGAGTATTGTTGATCTTGCTACCAAAAATCATTAAATAAATATAAATAATTGAAGACGATAACTTGGTAATCGAAACATGCGTCGAACAGTGTAATTGTGAGGGTTGGTATTAGTGATTTTCAGTTTCAACAATTCCAACTTACCAGAAAAAGAGAAAATATTTTTTCTTTGTGTAACATTGATTAAATATAATTTACGAAAATAACAAATATATTCAAAACGAACTTTATCCGAAAGATTATACTCGCAAAATAAACGTTATTTCACAAAATTGAAACAACATTATATGCAAAATAATGACAGTAGTTATGATTAGAAGTAAATTTTCTAGTACTAAAATCAAAATTCATTTAAAAATCGATTAATTCCCAATTTGAATTGTAAATCTCTCTATCCAACTGTAAATTCCATTCTCATGAGTCGAAAAGAAAATTATCCCTAGATGAGACCACCACTGCACTTCCCAAAAACTCATTTAAGCGTTACCCCAACACCCTTCCGAATTTTTACTTCGATGAAGACACCTTATGAGGGCAGTTTTGACAGCGCTTCCAGTGCAATTGTGGAGAGTTTAAGAAGCAGAGAGCCACTATTGATCGCATTTTTTGATCCCTTTCCGCATTCCCTTCGCCCCACCCCCCCATTCCCTTCGCCGCCCCTCTTCACGACCTACGGTTCGCTAAATGCATCCTAACTGTGCACTTCCTACCGCCTGCATTTTTACATGCGAAAATTATTCTAAAAGAGTGCAGAGGACGAAGTTTTCAGAGCGCTGTTGCCAAATATTAAGACCAACCCTAATAAAAAAAATCTTACGTTAAGGCCGTGATACATTATGTAGTTTTCGATATCGTTTTCTATACAGTTGTTAATATCGAAAGAAACTGTACAGTTTTCTGTACAGGGAACTTCCATGTTCAATAAATTGTGTAAGACATTTATGTAGCCATCTATATTGATATTTACGAAAACAATAGCTCTGATTGGTGGTATAGAACTGCCAAAGGACATTGTTAATTGATATTTATGATTTTTTATTTCATTGTATAACCATATTTCTTATGTTAATGTGTTTAATTGGTTCCATTTTAAAAAGATTAATCAAATAGGTCTGAGACATCCTCGAAAAGATTTTATATACTATTGGAATTTCTTGCAGAAGCTCTTTACTCAAAAAATTTAACACGTTCGATGTCAAACGATTTGTTTTTCTTTGAATCAAAGGCTTTATCTATTTTGCTTATTCCGAGAATTGTCTTGGCAAACAGTTTGGAACATAATTTATATATCCAACTACTGAAAAAAATAATTTCAACAAGGAATGACATTAAGTTAAGTTGTACGCCAAACATAAACACGACACCGACACATATTTCGCAGAAACTAGCGCAAAACTAGTGCAGGAACTAGCGTAGAAACTAGTGTAGAAACTAGCGCAGACATTAGCGCAGAGCTGTAAAGAAATAAGATGGGGAATGGCGTTTCTGTATAATATTCAATATCGAAAACTATGGGAAAAAATTGAACTCAGAGGAAACAGTATTCAGACACAGCTCATAGAAGAAAAACACTTTTGATTTTTCATTTAGTTGTAAAGTTTCTTGTCACGTAATTACTATTTTTATTTACGAGAAACTAATAAAACCTCCAAAAGTTTCAATTCCAAGTATCTCTTCCCGACAAATTTCACGAAAATACGATTTAGTCCAAGTATAAGTTGTGTATTCTCAACAGTTTAGTTTATTTGCATCTTGCAAGGTGCAGGGTTATTGCGAATCATAGTGTAATTGGGAAAAATTAGGAACATTTGATGAAAATAGATTAATAGTATGCATGATGTTGGGAAATCAACGATTTACGAAGTTATTAAAAAAGAGAAATGTGGCGAGTTTAAAACAGCACATAAAGCTCCGGGAAAACCAAAATTTCAAATAGAAAATCATTTGAAAGAAAGACTTCGAAGGAAGTTCTACTTTCTGATACTAGATGAAAGTTTGTTCACAGTTCAAGATGATAAGGATTAGCTTGAACTGAGTCAAGAGAAACTTTCCAAATAAATAGGTTTTCACTGGAAACACAAACATTTCAGAAAAAGTCGATTCCAATAAAATGAAACGATATTGTACTATGGAGAAGAAATTACATACGGACTATAAAAGAAATGAAAAACCAAAGTAGAAATCTATTTAATCTAAGTTGGAACCGTTGGCGATATTTATACTAGGTAAATACACTGTTTTTAACAACACTCATAAATACACTGTCTGTCGCTCGTTTCGATAACCAAGTTATCATCTTCAGAGACTGACTATTTTATTCAGATGAAACATGGATCAGTGAGTCACATATATCAAGAACGAAGACAGGCTTTCTCAATGAATTTATCTACTGGTTTAGATCAACCAATAATAAAGGGGTGCGATTGATAATAGTACTCATCTGCAACTTTTGTTTTGATTTTTTCAAAGATACTTTGTTGACTTTTATATTTATGATAGATCTTCTACCTCAGAACTCTATAATAGTAATGGATAAAGGAGATTTACAGAATTGGCTAAATTCAAATAATATAAAGTTCCATCCTGATTCTTTGAAAAAAAATTGTATTTCTTAGGAAAACTCAAAAAATATGGAATGGGTGAAATTGTAGGAAATCGTGGAATGACGACGGCTATATCATTGACCACTAAACGTGATTGAACTAGTATCGGCACAGATAAAGATAGAAGCTTCAAGAAAAGATTATTTTTCCAAAATAAGTGATTTTAGACGGTTGTTTTTGGGGGCTATATACAATGTGAAGCCGGATCACTGAAGAAAAAAGAGATAATATTACTGATAAAATGATTACACTTATTGTGCATATTTGTTGCAACATCTGATTCTGATTCAGATTTGGATTAATAAGAAGTAGTTCCACTTAAACTGAGAAGTTTATATATCAAAATTCTTCTATATAATCAGTATTCCATTGCTCTCTATACCTTGTGGAAAAATAGAGCATTTTAGAAGAAATTTCACTTTTTTACCTTCAGCGGTTGGGAGCAGATTAATTAATATTTGAACGAATAGGTATAACTTGAGATAAATAAGATAATATTTTAACTTTAACTAAATATGCCTATGGATTACGAATGCTTCATCATTTTATTACTCTCTAATTCATAAAAATAGATTATGATTTGTCATTTGACGGGCTTTTATCAGTATTCTGTATGTCAGTTTTTTTTATTGTATGCAATGTGTTCCACATATTCACATAAATCTAGTCTAAAATCGATAAATTGGAAGATGTGGCGCACCACTCCATTTTTAAATCAATTTAAGTAATTTTTTACAGCAATATGAAGTGTGACATTTTGTGTGTGAATATATTTTTCTGCTCAGATAACTTCTTATGTCTTTGAGTTTTATGGTATCGCTTCCATATTAGATAACTTACTAAGCGTATTCAGCATGCCTGATGGTTTATATGTGTTGGGATCTTTTTTCGGGATCAACATGACCTTGGTCAGCTTTCAATTGTCAGGAAATTA
The DNA here is from genome assembly GCF_026250575.1 of Diorhabda carinulata. Taxonomy (NCBI): domain Eukaryota; kingdom Metazoa; phylum Arthropoda; class Insecta; order Coleoptera; family Chrysomelidae; genus Diorhabda; species Diorhabda carinulata. The sequence continues at coordinate 13,289,452 of NC_079464.1, read as the reverse complement.
TTGTTTTGCCAAAAGATAATTCATTATTTCTTTAATTCAGTTTGGTGTTTTGTATCTTTATAGTATCTGACAAGATGCCTGGTTCTGGTGCTTTGCCATTTTGGATACTTCCAGCTACGTTGGTATCGCCCCAAATACTATTTTTGATTTCTACACAGAGGTCTTCAAAAAATTGATTTTCCCCTTCTTCGATGTCATTGCAAAGCTCTTCATTTCTTTACTAGCATTCTTAACTCTCCTTGCTTCCTTCAGTTCTTGTTGGAGTCTATTCTTTTGGTTTCTATTTCAAATAAAGTTTTCTTCACAGTTTCTTAGAATTCTCTCGAAATCATGTTTTGTTCTCATTTTGTAGCTTCTTTCGACAATTATTAAGTCTATTAATGTTCTGCCCATTATAACTTGCTGTACCACTACCATTATTAAGTTGATCAGGTTCTCAGAGATGTTTTTTGTCGAAATTTGGTTATGTTCAATTTATGACAAAGGTTCCTGACGTCTATTGCTACTAGTGCACAAAATTTTATTTTGAATTCTATGACCGCTGGTAAAACTGACAGCGTTGCGTCAATACTAAGTTTCCCTTCGTAAAAATCGAGCTGATACTTGTGGAATCCGTCTTTCAATTCTATCTCTTCAGTTAGTCTGTTTTTGCTTAGTATTTCCAGGAACTTAGTAAGCGAATTCAGCATGTGTTGGGATCAAGAACTTGGTAAGCTTTCAGTTGTTTTGCCAGAAGATCGTTCATGATTTATTTAATTTAGTTTAGTGCGCAGTTTGCTAGTATCTTTATGGCGTCTGAAAGGCCTTGTCTGGCTCTGGTGCTTGCCATTTTGGATACTTCCAGCTAAGTTGGCTATCTCTTGATCAGTAAAAGCTTCGATGTTACTTCGTGTCTTTTCGCTTGGAGATCTTTTAGCTTCGGCTACAGACATTTCACCTGAGTCATATTCTAATGATTCTCGTCCCCAGCGAAGCAACTCAGACCAATTTCCAATTGTTGAAAATGATGGACGCAAGTCACCGTCAACAGGTTCTATTCTGTTTTTGATTCGTGTTGTATTAATCCTTCTTTAGTCAAAATCTTAGAACAGCGTGGTCTTTCTGATGCTGTGAGAAACTGTTTAATCAATTTTACGTGGTTTAAATTCCAAATTCTATTAATATAAATCATTTTTCAATTAATTGGGACGATTGAAATAATAAATATTCATTGCTTGCAAAGATGAGTCGTATAGAGCTACTGTAGATGGTAGATGGCGGATTCTTGTTTAAACCTCTTTAAGCCTCCTCGGTTAACGGACTTGACTCTCGCTTATTTATATGGGTGAGGACAAAACAACATGTAATGAACGACTTAGAGATGATAATAAATTTGGAAATTGAAATAGAACACTTAGGTTGGTGTTTTTGGAACCGTTGGTGAACTAAACCAAAACTAACAATTACATTGTCTGATGCGCGTTTCGATAAACTTAATTTACCTTCAGTGTCTGAAGATGATAACGTGGTTATCGAAACGCTCGTCAGACGCTATAATTGTGAGTGTTGGTGTGGTGGTAGTGTAAACCGAATATTCAATATATTTTTTATGTTTGTTCTTGTATAATGAATCTAACAAATAACGATATATTTTTATTGTTCTTGAATACACTATCTGATAAAAATTTGTCCATTAATAATCACTGATTCTTATGATTAATTTTCATAATAGATCATCCACATCCACGCTATTGATATTTTCTTGCAATTTAGTGTTATTGTTTTTGTCTTATATCTATGACGTCACGCAATATGGCGGCCTCACTGAAATATTTAAACTACCTATAAAATTTTAGAATTTTCAATAATTTTGTTCTCTATAAATTAATCAAAGAATTAAAAAAAATTATAATAAAAATTGTATATAAATTATCCCCAACTATATTTTTCTCAACCGATGCAAGTACTTTGTAATTAAAAACAAGGTGGAGGTGGTTGTTACCAAAATCTATTATGATTATAATCTCTTTTTCTCCGTGCAACTATTAGTCTTCATATTGAAAAAAAGTTTTGATATGAAATAAAGTAAAGGCTGCTGATTTCACCCCCGTACAATGTAACAGAAATATTGAATAAAAAAACGTAGTTAATCTTCTACGACTGCCCGAAAATTAACGGATTTCAAGTTCCTAGGGTTACTGATATTTTAGAAAAATTCAGCTTTAGTAACTGTCTTTTCAGAATTGTTTATCAGAAAGAAACACTCTGTATTTTATTTTACTAGTAAAAATAAGAAATTTACCATAAGGTTCGGAAAATCCGTCTGGTCTTTAATGGCTTATATAATGATTTATATTGATGTATATTCAAAATAAAGTACGCATTCCATTGCTATGTGTTCTGCTCGTTAATAATTTCAAACTTATTTTTAACTATCAAGTGTGCTAATATAACTAAATATATTACTATGTGAGGTATCTCAAGTAATTAAAAATCAACTTAACGAAATGATTTTCACAATACGGATTACATATATACCCTAGAGAACTTTGTTTATATGATTGACCCTTTTCACACTAATTAAACCTTCATTTGGTGTAGTTATTATCGTATTTATACATTTTGTCTCGATATAATATTAATATAGATTGTATCGAGCAAACATTTTAAATATCAAAGGCGTATTAATAATATGTTTTACTTGTATCTAATTCTCTAGTCAAGCTATGGGCGCTGATGACGTAGACTACCGGCTGAGATGGTACAAAAGAAACGAGTGCAGCGATGTAGATATTCGAATTTTGATAATTAATCGTGAAGCACTATAAATGCTAGAAAAACTAGATAAATTGCTAAATTTAAGTTAGAATGTGGTATAATAATCCAAGCTTATTATTTTCATTTTACTTTTTCGCCTTGATCGCGTTTTATACACAAAGTATTAATAGAGGTAATGAAGAATGTTAACCTGGTAGTTATTACGTTCGATAATTACCAAATTAAAAATGTATCTACAGGAATTTAATGCGTATATTTGCAGTCGACTGAACATGGCAGCAAACTGTTTTTGTTTTCTATCAAATTTTCTCAACCTAACATGAATATTCCACTAAAAATCAAAAAATGTAAAAAGTGTTCGGTTGGATGAAACATATTCATAAAAAATGCAAGAAACCAACAGTTTGTGCATGGTCCTAGAAGTACTTGGAAAAAATCGTAATCCCCTTTTGGCTCCATACACATTTCCCAGCGATGTCCAATAAGTTCGATACCCTTTCCATAATAAGACTCGTCAAGATCCAGAAAACAGCCATTTTGTCAAACTGGGAACAGAGAGTCTAGATCTGATGTATAGGGTGAATGAAGTAGCAATTCAAACTTTAATTCATTAATTTTGGTCATTGCAACAACGGATGTGTGCGGTCGTTTTGGCTTGATTGTTTCAGTCAAACGTTGCAATAAGTTCGCCGTTGATAATTTTAATCTTTTTCAAGATATTCAATGAAAATTATCTCAAAAAAACGACGCCATGACCTTGCCTGTAGATGGAACTGTCTTTGCCTTCTTTGGAGCCAGTTATCTCTTTTCATTCCATTGCTTTGATTACTCTTTTGTTTCGGATGTGAAGTGATTTACCCAAGGTTTCTTTCAAATTATAGATAATTTGAGCACTTCAAAAATTAGCTAAATTTTCTCGCCAATGAACTTTTTTTCACGATAAAGAATTCCAATAGGAAAAAACCATTAAAATTGACTGTAAGTACTATACCCTTTGATTCTTTTTTAACTATTCTTACATATAGCAATTCCAATACATTTTTCAATAACGTGGTCTGTTATAATCCATTTTTCTGGTCATCCAGGTGCTCTTCCAACAGACATTAACTCACCTCTTAGTTCCCCTGAAGGAAGCCGAACAGCTTAATGGTTAAGGCAGTCGACTTGTAATTCACCTAAAATACTGTGATGTCGATAAAAATCAAGTTCTATAATAGGAATCGTCAAGCTCTTTAAAATAGCCATTAACTGCCGATGTCACTTCTTCATTGTTAGAAAATCTTTGACTACAGTGCCATGTTTTTAATCATGGGAACAGAAATTAATCCTAGGGGGATAAATCTGGCCAATAAGTGAGCTGATGCATTGTCTTGATGAAGCAGCCCTTTCTTTTTAGCCAAATGCGACCGTTTTTGCTTGATTTCTTCGCTTAAAAGTTGCAATAGTTTTTTTTCTTTTACAAGAAAATTATCCCAAGAAACCGACGCCATGACCTTGCCTGTAGATGAAGCTGTATTTTACTTTTGGGACTATTCTCGTATGTTCGTGAACGTGTCCACACCACCTTCAATTCTGTTGAATTCAATAAAACTTTCTCAGTGAAAGTTTCCACAATCTTTGGGTTTGAATCTTTCGTTCTTTTTTTCACCATTCCCATAGTGAGTCTATTTGAAAGTAAGCTAAGGACGGATCAGGAAAATAATTGTAGAATATTCTCTGATTTGGTTCTCTTAGTAACTCATCGACTTTGCTTTCCAGTCCTGAGCAATGGTTTTACTTTCATTTCATTTTTTATATTATTTGAATGGACATCAATTTTCCAAGCAGATTTTTTCAAATTTGTATCCATATCATACTTCATAGCTTGTATTGTTATAGTACCAACAACCAGATGCATAAGCATACACCAAGAAAGATTATATTTCTATCTTACCATATGATTTCCATGTTTTGTCCAATATGTCCAATGATTGTACTTCAGACAAGCGCTTTGATGCAGTTTAGAGAGAGAAATGCTTTATTGTCAAAAATTGTTACAATTTGTAGACAAAAGCTTGTTGAAACTAAAAAACAAACGTAAAAATAACTGAATAAACAAACGAAAACCACAATAAGTGACAAAATTTTAGGTAATAGTTAGTATATAATTATATAAGCAAATTTAAACCAGTAAGCCGCATGCCCGGAATTGAATATTATTATTAAAAGTCGTTTACAAAGCAGAAGGCACTTTTCAGTAAATATGCCCTCAAATTATCACGAAATGCGAGGAAAGATGATATCGATTTGATTCGAATTGGCAAGTGATTGTGCATTTTTTTCGCATTGTAAAATATTGAGTCCTCAACTAATTCTGAATGTGGAGTAGGTAAGTAAAGGACGTGCTCCGCGTTCTTAAGTGGATTTGAAATTGGAGAAGCGTGCTTACGAATTAGGCAAACGGATTCAAAGATTAATAAGGGAGGAAGAGTCAAAATTTTTAATCCCCCCAGAAAGGAAAAGCATATTGGAGATGCGACTCAATAAGATCATAATAAACTGTCAAGGAAGTGAATAAGTCCAATTTTTTTAAACTGATCTCAGCGCAATATAGGATGAATTTAATTTTCATTTTTATCTCCTTCTTTATACAGAGATATAGCCGTCTTAACACGTTGAGCCCCAATCAAACTTGTGTGTGTGTGGTCACAAGGCGTGTTCTGGCCCTGAAGTAAAGTTTACCGCTAAAACTTTCCACAAGGCCCAGAACAAGAGGTGTTGATGCTTTCTAAAAAGCATGCTGATGTGACATTAAGGATTGACACACGATTAGTAGCCTCAAACCGTGGTCGACTATGACCAAGACGATACATCTATCTGACCAAATATTGCTATTGAGCTGTTATTTGTTGTAGAAACGATAAATGTTCATATTCTTTATAAAAGAATAATAAAATAATAAAAAAGAGAATGTAGCAATTACTGATGTTTTAAGTTTACCAAATAAGTTACTGAAGAAAGAATTGATCAAAATACGCCAAAACCAAAAAAATGCATTGCCTAGTGAAAAAAGAAGGTGTAAGTCAAAAGGTGAGAAGAGATGGTGTAGGGTACAGTGAAAAAAATTATTGTAAAATTCAAAGTGAAAAAAGTGATTACTTATTGCAGTGTTTGTCTTGGAAAACCACATTTTTGTAATCAGTGTTTTGCGAAAAATAGAAATAATTCAGATTGCAATAACAACTTTTCAATTTTATATTTATATTATAATATGTTTTTCGTCATGTTTTGTATACAGAATTAACAATTATGTCAAAGAAAACACTTAATATGAAAACTAGAACAAAATCAAATGAACCAAGTGTAGGATAATGTTCCAAAGATCCGAGACGGTCCAATTTTACTGTAAAATATATTTAAATACGGTTCCTTGGCCATGAAGGAGGTTTGAAATAAAATATATCGTGCGGTCCATAGGATGGTTTGTGGGGAAAGTTCAGTTGAGGGCCTATGGATCGCATCAGAGCTCAACGTGTTAAGGCAACTGGGAAAAGTGCCATTTTTAAATGAAACGTTAACTGAAGTGGTAAAATTATTCATTAGAACCATATCTCCTTGAAATTTCAGGAATTAAAGTGGAACTCAGTTATATATGAAACAATTTTAATATTTTTTTATTTCATTGTACTAAAATTCCGTTACTTCACCAAAAGGTAAATACCTCGACTAAAATTCTAATCAAAGTCGCGGAAAAAATTTTGGATACTACAAATACCGTAGAAATTCTTTGTTCTATAAGTCTATGGGTTAATCCTTCGATATTATAATAAAATTTACTCTTCTGTTAATTTCATGTTAATATTCCAATTTTTTTTCGAAATTTTCTATCTATTCCAATTATATCTTTGCTTTCTATTATTATTTTTATTGTTGATGAATATATAAAGTTTCAATTCGTTTTATAGATGATTTCATCAATATTATTGCAATATTATGGCAATAACTGGATTTAAATACCGATAAAATGTTTTAAATGGTTACCTTTATACCACTAGTATACTGCGGCTATGGCAGGAGTATTTCCAAAGACAAACCAAGGTATATACACCCGGCAAACGCAAGAAGGAGACGATAGATAATAGGGATGCACGACGGCGATCTAGCTGGCGTGGGGAAGGGAAAATGCAAGTGCATGCAAGTGCCGTGTGGCGTCGCTAGCACTTGTTGCACTCACTATGACGTTACTACAGTTGTGATGCCGCCACCATTCATACAACTTCATCAAAAACGAATTTACTTTAGCAACAATTTAAAATACGAGCCCGCCAATATGTAATTTTCAACATTGAACCGAATTAAGCCGGTTTTTGATGTGTACGTGTTTGTTCAAAATATACTTTCCCAATTGTAATTTCAGTGTCAGTTTTACAAAAACAAACTTTTGGATTTTATTTCTTTTCAGATTAAGAGGAAAAAAATCATGGCGAGAAAACTACACCGTCTTTACGAATATCAATTTTTTAAGTGTTGAGTTTTTTAAAACTTTTTCAAACTGTGGTTAAGTGTGATTAATTGAACGAATATTTTTAGTGACTTGAGATTTTATACACAAATTATTTTTTTTAAATGAGTGCGGGCACCGAAACAACCTCTGAAAATTGTGTGTAATGAATAATTTGATGCGATGGGTAATATTGTTGAGAGCAATGTGACAAACTTGCCGCCTGTGAAAAATGGCGGATTGTTCTTTTTCGAGATGTATTCAACAAAGAAGGAACATTAGAAGAGAGTTGCAAAGATGGACAAAAAACATGGTTCATATAGTCGGTAAGTAGACAATGTATTATGTACACTTATGTTTCTTCTAATATTCGCCGTCCGATCAATATTAGAGCGCAACGGCCTTATGAAAGGAAAACAGTTTCTAACCTGTTGACTCTAATGTGTTCTAAATAAGTTCTATTTCTCCTAGAAACTCAAACAATAGAGATAAACAGATTTTAGAGGGGAAGAAAGGGATCGGAGGGGAAACGTAGCTCGTTTTTGGGAACTATGTACACTTTAATGATTTTTAAGATGCACTTTTTTATATGCGTCGTAGTCGCATTTTTCTATAACGGCGCCGGATTATTAGTTTTCTTTTATTTTTTCTGGAAAATTCGCCATTTCCTTCATTAAAACGATAGTACTTCGAGTGAGTATTGATCCAAAGCCAAATATTTTTCTTCTACTTTTTAGATTTTTCAGCATCCTTTTTGTAAAGAACCCGCGCCTTAAAAGTTTTTTTCTTTACACTTTTCTTATAATAAATGTTTGTACATTAATATTTGGGAAAAAATCTATGTAATTCTTGTTTTTAACAAAAAATCTTTGTATAATGTAAATTTCGATATATACATAGGGCAGACATCTCAGTATTTATAAAATAGACTAAAAGGTCATCATGATATATCAAAAAAACATAAATTCAATTATAAAGTTTCAAAAATTCTTAACACGAAAAAGAGAACTTTTAGAAATGCTTTACATTCTATAAATGATAAAAAAGACCTAAATAATTTACCTAAGTAAAACTTATATTTTGTAACTTCTAATAAATCTACAAATACAAGATATTATCAAGAAAAACCAATTTTAAAACAGAAAAGAACCAAAATCGAAAACATTTAGAAGCATTAATATATAAAAAGGTGCAAGAAATAAGAAATTTAAAAATAAATATATATTAGGATAGTTTATTAAACTAATTACTAATTGATTGTTACAATGTGACAAATTCACTATAAAAATATAATCGTAAAGTGTCCCTCTTTTAACGCAGGAAGATCACAATGAACAATATCTGAAATTTTTGTAGTAAATACACTATAACCAACTTCAAAAATTACTCCAAAAATTTCTTGTTGATAAACTTATATTACTAGTAAATATCTGTGAATAAAATACTAAAATTTCAAATTGTACTTTCCAGGCTAATAACTAATATATGGTTGTGCGAGTTTTCTAATGGAAAATAGTTACATTGCAATAAATCTGTATTAGATTGTGGATCAAACAAATTACGATAAAAGCTGAACAATCCCAGAAACCTCGTTGTAGTTCATTTAATCAATATTTTCAATTTGAAAAACAAAATTATTGTGGAAAGAGTTTTCAAAAAATTTAATTGAATAATTCACGAATTTCTCTATTTTTTTTTAGTTTCTAATTGTTAGTAATTTGAAAATGTTTAGATTTGATCAATGAAACAAAAATTATTATCTCTTTGTCATTAATATCGATTTACTTCAAACGTGAACTGGATGAAAAATAATCACATTGCAATGAATCTGTATTAGATTGTGGATCAAACAAATTACGGGAAAAGTTGAACAATTCTAGAAACCTGGTTTTCTTTTTTGTTTTATTGAAGCCCTATAATTTTTAGGTATACTAGTATTTTTCAAATTTTTAACAACTGTAGTTAATTCAATCTATATTTTCAGTTTGAAACACAAAATTATTGTGACAAGAGTTTTCAAAAAATTTAATTGAATGATTCATGACTCTCTCTAATTTTTTTAGTTTCCAGTTGTTGTTAATTTGAAAATGTTTAAATAGTTATACAAAAATTGTATTTGTATCTTAAGCATAAAATTCGTATTTTTGTGGCACATTTGAAAGAATTTTTAATCTAGACCTGCGGTTTCGGCGAATAATTAAACAATCTCATATGCCATTAAGAAAACGATTATTTCACAAACCCAATACAAAATTAACTATTTCGTTAAGTTAATAAAGGGCACTGTGTTTTATTTATATACATTTTTTTTCATAGCGTCGCACATATTTATGGTGCTTTAAGACCTTGGTTATTTTTTTGTCGTTTCGCATACATCTGTAACAAGGAATCTCGTATGTCTTACCAACAGAAATATCCGTTAAAATATTTTTCGATGTATCATGTACGTTAACTTTCTCTCTACTTATTACGAAATAATCGCTGAAACTACTTCGAACAAAGAAATATTTGAATCTGCATTTTAATCGTTTTTGAAATACAAATAATTTCAGAGGCAACTTTTTGGTTTAATTTGATTCACTTATGTATTTAGTGGTTAGTTCAGTAACAAAAAAAATATAAACTGAGAAAATCTCCTGGAAGTTCCATAACAAATTTTATTGTATTTATTTTTATTTTTTATATTGTAAAAATTTATTAATTAATTATTCATTATACAGGATTATCCATTGAGAATTATTCTCATACTAGGTGTATAAAACTAGTTTTTGTATTTAGTAAAACTTCCATTAAAAATGACACTTCTAATGACAGCTAACAGTGTTAATAGTATTTTATTCACGAGTGTAGTAGAATACTACACTTTATCCACGACTATTTAATATTTTTGTTGGAAAATTTTGAAACACTATTATTTTATAAAATTTCATACAATATTTTTAATATTTGTTGTCAAAAGCTTGTAAAAACTGAAAAACAATCATAAAAATAAGTAAGTAAAGATGAAAATGCAATAAAATTTCAATATATATATATATATATATATATATATATATATATATATATATATATATATATATATATATATACATGCCCGAAATTAATTATTATTATTATTATAGAAGGCATTTTCCAGTAAATATGCCCTCAAATTATTGCAGAATTCGGAAAAAGATGAGATCGATTCAATTTCAATTGCCAAGTGATTGTGCAGTTTTTTGCATTGTAAAATATTGAGCCCTTAAATAATTCTGAACGTGTAGTAGATAAGTACAGGTCGTGCTCCGCCTCCCTAGTCGTGCAACGATTTTTCTGAAATTGGGGAAGTGTGCTTACGAATTAGGCAAACGGATTCAAAGATAAATAAGGAAGAAAGAGTCAGAATTTTAAGTGTTTTGAAGCAGTGAGCCTTGCTGTTTAGTCCGAGTAAATATCTAACAACTCTCTTTTCCAGTTTGAAGATAGTATCTAAAAATATTTCTATAAAATAATAATTTTCTTATAATTTGAAAAAATAAAATGAAAATTACGTTACAAGGAATTTGCTTGTTTCCTCCTGTTTAAAGTCTTGTTTCTCATTAAGATTAAACTCTTTAAAGAAATTAATGATGATCGTAAAGGAAGAGTGGGAACACTCTTTTTTTTAGGTAAGAGCGAGTTTAATATCTAGGCTCAAAATAATTGATGCAAAAATAAATTTATTGATTGAACAATTTATAAGTACAAGAAAAAAATTTTAAATCACTTAAGTGGGTGTGAAAAATCATCGTTAGATAATAAAATGAAGTAAACTCTCTCTGAGAGTTAAACTTTTTCCGATTTTCGACTATACGTCTATCAATCATTTCTTTCTTACCAAATTTGTTTATTCTAAAAACAAAATGTTGGAAGGTGGAAAATGGAAAACTTTTATTCATCACGACAAGATTTGCTTTTACCAACAAAAACATAACAACACACTTGACTTATTTTTCCTTGCTGGGAATTCCATAACCATAATTTTTAGATACTAATTGTTATTAATTTTTACTTGAAATAATATATAATCAAGTGATAAAATTAAAAATATAATTATTTCCACATAAATATTTGTATACTTGCAATCAGCTGTAATCGGTTCGACCTACCTACTCTGATATTAAATTTCGCCACCAGATAGCGTACCCGATTGCTTGAAATCCTTCCTCATTTTTATAAATTTGTTTATTCCAATTCTCTGAGTCGTACATTTACTATTTTAGTGATTTAAATAGAATGTGTTCCTGGTTACATGTCGGAACCTTTGATAATTTGACACATTAAACAACAAAGCTCATACAAGATCTTGTAAATGGATTATTTTCATTTCATACATCTACATGTACGTATCTTGGTTTTAATTGTGCTCGTAATTTTTTTTAATTTTCTCACTGCTGGGACTTCTTCAAAAGATTGAAAATTCTGACTCTCCCTTCATTATTCATCTTTGAATCCGTTTGCCTAATTCGTAAGCAAGCTTCTCCAATTTCAGAAAGATCGTTGCACGACTATCCACTCCACATTCAGAATAAGTTAAGAGCTCAATATTTTACAATCCACAAAAAATGCACAATCACTTGCCAATTGAAATCAAATCGCGCATTTCGCAATAATTTGAGGACATATTTACTGGAAATTGCCTTCTATTCTCTGAAGGATTTCTATTCTAATAATAATATTTAAGTCCGCGCATGCTGCATACTGGTTCAATTTTGCTATGGGCTTAAATACTAATAATTACCTATAATTTTGTTACTTATTGTGGTTTTCATTTGTTTATTCAGTTATTTTTATGTTTGTTTTTTATTTTCTAGAAGCTTTTGTTTACAAATTGTAACAATTTTTTGACAATATTTTACTTTCTCTCTCTCTCTCTCTCTCTCTCTCTCTCTCTTTCTCTCTACATTAACTGTATATGCATTGATTAATACTGGTGAAAACTGTTTTTGTCACAGGAACTTTGTGATGATTTTTGTTTGAATGTACCATCATTTTTTTTTCAGTCACATCCAATTTTTTCGTGGCAGCTCTAGATTGTTTTTTAACCTCATTCGCGAGTTTTTTTTTTCAATATTCCGCGAAAATTTACTGCATTAATTGCAAAGTGCTATTTAAACTATTCTAATTTTCTTGTGTGCTACCAACATAAATCCTGGGTTCCACATATATGCTGTTTAACGTTTATGAGACTCCTATTAAGTTGGGCTAAACAACAATCTAGACATTTGCTTTTTCATATATCAACGATGGACGGAACCAGAAAATAATGCAAGTGATTGTTATTTTTGTTTGATTCAAACAAAAGGCCTCACAACAAAGTCCATACACACACAGCACCAAAACTTGTCATAATCAGAACAGACAAATCCTACATTTTGCCGAATTACCTGTGCCAAAGCCTACAAATCAAGCAGAAAGTCAGGATTTTGTTTCTAGTTCGGAATTTATTCTTAGTCAAGAATTATGAACCTCTAACCTTCAAAAGAACCGCATTTATTGATACAAAGTGATTTTAACGATTCAGTTTTTGTGTAAAAAACAAACTAAGCTTCTGTGGTCCAGATTAAACGACTGTAATTTAATTTCTCCTATATCGAAACTTTACTTTTCTAAAACAGATGATTTAGTTCACTGTAATAACATTCCTGTAGTGATGAATTCAAGTCACTGGAGATTTGTTCATCAACTCCTCAAAAACTAGCTTAAAAGCAGTGTTGTTATACAATGGAAACAAATGTCCTAACTTAACCTAACTTAACCAGTAACGGTTGTCCATGATATGAAAGAGACTTACGAGAACTTGAAGTTTCTTCTTGAACAAATTAAATGAACATTTTTGGAAAATTTTTGGAGATGTTAAAGTAATTGCTCGTTGTTTGGGCTACAGTTTGGTTACAGTTGTTTCGTTTACGAATGGTACGGCAGATACAGTTTTTTATACTTTTAATTGAAATTCTAAACAAATATTTTTTTTGGCAACCTATTTTGTACGATTTTTGTCGATAATATAATAAAATTGTGGTCGTTCCGCAAACAGTAACTTGATTAGATTAGAAACTTCCTCCGATTTACTAATATTTCTATCTCCTTCTAAATATCAAATTCCAACCGGTTATATCAGAATATTAATATACGATTCTAGATTTCGAAAGAGGCGTTTCTTAACAAACCATTAGAATCAAGGCCGGGCCTACACTATTTTGGGCGTCACATGAATGGGCACCTTCAGTATTACGGTAAATTATCCATGGGTGTCATAAAGTAGAATAAAAAAAACGTTCTATTGGATATATGAATTGTTTCCAATACATTTTTCTCTAAAGCCCATATAACACTATAAAAATTCTATGTTATATACGGGGATGGTTCCAGAATTATATCAATATCAATTGCACATTATAAAAATCCTTGCCGACAATTTTGTTTGATCTACCATAAGCGTAGTTACCTCATTTTAGAAATTTCTTATTTTTATAAATACTTTATATTTTATGCGAGAAAGTATTCGATAAAAGACAATCGAATCATTATAAATGGACGGCACATAATACGCCGTTGTTTAGACAGTTGCACTTAATTGTAGTCCAACTTGGAACTCAGAAGAAAATCATTATTATACCTCGATACCTTACTACAACCTAATATTAAATTATGAAATAGACGAGTAAATGTACCTGCCTGTAAGGGAGTTTGGTTTAAACAGGATACTAGACGCGAACTGAGCGCTTTTTGTATTTTAGATTTTTATTAGATTTTTTTGTATTTGAAACCACATGATGACAAAACTTGATGCAATGTTTCTAAGCTGGTATAATGTCCTTCGGATAATCTACTACATTTATATAAAGAAATTTATGAATTAAATTAATCTGACCACGCCACTGCTTATCGCATACTGTCTAGTAGGAATATTTTCAAAGAAATTGTGTACATACGCCTTCCGACATTTCGATTCGATGTTTTCATCGGTAAACAGTGAAGATGATGAGTACACTTGGACTGACGGTTTGTTAAATGTTTATTGAATTTTATACGGGGAATAAACATTATTTTTCATTTGTTAATTTGGTATGAGTGCCGTGAGTATTTATGAAATATTGATTGTTCCTTGTATAACTGTCTTCTGCAAAAGTTTTGTTAAAAAAATACATATATATTGTTCAACGTAATCTCCTTAAAGCTTCATACACTATTCCCATCAATGTTCAATAACTATCCAATTAAGTTCTCTAGAACATCTAGGAGAGATGTGCCCGCGTTGGCATACATCTCGTAATTATTTTTTTCGGGCAAATATTTGGTTGTTGAATAAAAAAATATCTAGTTTAACAGTATAAAAAATTATTAGTACCATAACTGTGTTTTTAGGTTAAGTAAATTTTTTAAAAAAATTACTTGGGGTATTCTATCTCGGACTGAATATTTCGTGTAAGATGGAATACACAACTCAAGTGGAGTTAGGTACAACTATTAATTCGCAAATCTGAACTTAACCAAACTTAAAAATATAAAAAGCACAAATATTATTGATAAACAAAAAGCAAGTGACAAAGTAGGGTGCTACTAAATAAAAATTTCACTTTGTTTTGAAAAGGCAATCCGCATATTCGCAGTGGAACCATTATTGACAAGTAATGAATCAATGTTCCATTTGGTTTGGAGCGAGATGCAAAAGATGCAGATTGTATCATCTTCATCCTCACTGATCTCTGTCTCTGATTGATCTTGCTTGGTTGTTATTAACCTTCTCGCAATTGTACCAGATTAATGTTTTGACTGGTTTGCATCCTTTCTTGCTAACTCAGCATTTTTTTAGCAGTTCTCATTTTTAAAAAGTCTCTTTCGGATGTTGTGCTCAAAACGACATATTTAGAAAGATTTTCGCGTTTCCGTTTCTTGCTCGCTGGACTTTGAAGGTCTTCAATATGCGTAAGGTGGAAGCTTTTGAAGTGTGGCTCTTTAGACGGATCCTTAAAATACCATGGAGGGGTCGGGTGACCAACGACGAGATACTAAGACGAATGAACAGAGAACGAGAACTATTAACCATTGAAAAGAGAAGGAAAGCTTCCTACTTTGGCCACATTTTTAGAAATAAAAAATTTGCCTTGTTACAGCTGACCATGGAGGGGAAGATAGAAGGCAGGCGCGGCCTGTTTAGAAAAATATTTTCATGGTTGAAAAGCCTTCGAGATTGGTTCCATGTACGTAATGCCGTAAATCTAATACGCATGACTGAAGATCGTGAGGAATCCCAAAGGATGATTGCCAACCTTCATTAGAATGAAGCATGCACTGGAAGAAGAAGAAGCTCGTATCAGCTTTTTGTAAATGTGAGATTTGTGATGGCAAGGATTCGCTGCTGGGTGTAACAGAATCACAGACACATGTGTTTTAAGTTCACTCAGGCAACTAGCAAAAAACAATCCCGTTCGCGTTGTTTTCCCAGAAAATTTCAAAAGTCTGAATTTTTTGCAGATGCAGTTTAAAAGGAGAGACATTAACGAGTAAAATGCACTTTCTTCCGTCTTGAAATGTTTTCGAGAAGATACAGCCGGGGACGTAATTTCCCTGAGATTTTACGTGGCGCAAAAACTTTTTAGTAAGATACGACCCCGATGTTTGTGCGTATTTTATAAAGTAATGATTGCTTTTTCGGAAAAATCACAAACAACCTTTTTTATAAAAAATTTCTTATACTACATTTTTGATCCCTTCACTTTTTCCAAAATTCGGCATAGATTTCGAGTTATTTGCAAAATTAAAAATTTTGAAAATTTAAACAAAAGTATATCACATAGTGGCCAAAATTTTGATGTTTTACTTTTACTGTATCGATAAAGAACCCTTAGAACTACCTAAATCCAGAAAATTAGAGACATAACTAATTTTCATGGGTCAGGTACTGTGATCACTGGACTATTTTTAAAAACCGAGAAAATACCAGTGGGCCTACTCGTTCGATATACCAACTCAGTCACATTTCCCTATAGAACATTGTTGTTTACTCTGTAGCTATATACTCATAGTAGTAAAAGACCATTTAAGTGGAAAAGAAGAATAATCTAACTGCATAAGTAGTATATTTAACTTTTTTTGTATATAGAAATGAAAAACATATCTAAACATCTTTCTGTCATCATCTCGAGTAATAAGACAGTTGGATTTGTAATAAATACCAGAAACAAATCAGTCCATCAACAATAATAAACATTATTACCATTAGATTGTCATATTTGATGAGTGACTACCAACTAGGTACGCAAATATTTTAATTTCTTGAACAAACCACCATAATTTATAAACATTATTTTGAGAATTTAATAGTTAAATGCTTATTTTCGTAACGGTTTCTCATCGTTGTAACGATTATAATAATATTATGATAATTTTTCAAACAGTATAAATTTACAGTTTGTAGAAGAATCTGATTCCGAGGTATGCCTAGGGCACGAGAAGATTGAACATCCTACCATTTTTCGTTTCTTCCTTATTTCTTCTTAGTTGTTGAGCTTCTAGAGATTACATTAGAATGCATTTTATTATACAATATACGAAAATTTCTGGGAGAAGCACCTGGATTTAAAGACATAATCAAATTTATGAAGATCTTCACCATAGCGTTCTGAATGTCCTTTCTGAAGTCTCATAACATTTTATGTTCGCGTCTTAAAATACTCAAGGTCATTTAAATTTGAGATATATGGCGGAAAATGTATGTAACTAATTCAAGGTCAATCATTAGTGGCATTATACGAGGGATGGCTGAAAAGCCGACTTTACAAATAGGAAAATATATTTTACATGCTTTGAAAAGCTCTAAGTAAAATTTCATCTATTGTAGACGCTTAGTTTCTGTTTTACGAGGGTGGTTATGATACAAAAAATTTATTATTAAGTTACAGAGCTAACATATTTTTCAGTCATCATATTCTTTGGGCTTGTCACTTAATCATTTGCGCACGAAGGATTCTACCTCAACATTACTTTCGAATTGCAGTCGGCCAAGCACCTCTTTCAATGTAACGAATAAATAATAGTCGCATGGTTACAAATCGGGACTATAATTAGAGTGTTCCAATCTTTCCCTACCCAATTCGTTCAACGTTTTCATTTGAACTGGTGTTATCTTGCATCTATAGCGCTTTATACATTTTGATCTGCTTTGGCCGTGTTTTTAAGAGATTACTATAATTCTTCAACCTAAAAACGACTAATAATTCGTTGCGTAATAATCAATCATGGCTGTTAGTACACTAAAAACTGAGGTTAGTTGGTCCCAGCTGTTTTCTACGCTTCGTAACATCCAGTGTTGCCGCTTTCACTATTCCGGTTTATATTTGAACTCCGCTGGTATAAGTGATCAAATACTTATTTCTGGAAGGCAATACGCCTACGCGAAAGGAAAAAAAGCTAGAAGGGTCATATAACCTGTTTTGTAGACTGTTGATATGTGAAAAATTGGGAGATGATTATATATTTTCGATTAATCAAAATGGGGGTCATCTTGGCTAAGAAATTCGATTCACTGGTACTTCTTTTGGCCATAATTCCGGTATTAACATTTTCTTTTGCTCAAGAAAAGATACAGATATCTTGAACGAGGCTTATTCGAACACTCATCTTGAACAAACTTTTTTCAATATTATCGTGAGCTTAGGTGCATTGTTTTTTTCGTAACAAAAAACGGGAAACGGTATTTTTTTTAGTATGTTTGGGGGTGTCTTGAATCTTGAATCATCTTGAAAAACACGTTTTATTAAATATCTTGTAAACCGCGCATCGTACGACAAAAATTGTCGAGATCATTATTGTAGATAATAATATTTGCCATATTTTTAATTTGAAACTTTTTTGCCTATAACGCATAGGTTTTTAATTATAGCACTTCATTCTTTTTTCAATATTGTTTTTGCTAAATATTTAGTTTTTCGAAAAATCGCTAAACCGTTTCAATTGTTGCAAATTTTGTAAAATACTGTGTGTATTCGTCTAAATTTTATTTTCTCTCTCTAAAGTTTCTAATCAGATTTATAGAAAATTCTATGCTCTACAATTCAGTTACCACCATTTTAATTTATCATTGAACATTAACTAAATATTTAGCAAAAACCATATTGAAAAAAGTTTGGAGCGCTATAATTAAAAACCTATGCGTTATACATAAAAAAATTTTAAATAAAAAAGATGGCAAATATTATTATCAACAATAATTATCTTCACAATTTTTGTCGTACAATGCGGGGTTCGTGAGATATTTAATAAAACATGTTTCTTAATATGGCGGGTGAAGTGGGTTTTTCAAGATGACTACTTAGATTTACGTTCAGTGGTCACCCTTGCCCTACGTTTTTTTCAGAACCCCCTTTTTTCGGCTCTTGGACTATTTGTTGTCTTGATGAATTGATTGTAGCAAGTATTGATCTCAAATCTTGAAGTGTGCATAGTATATTAATCAAAGTTTTTTCTGGTTTAAAAATTTCTTGCCAACTATCTAAGATAAAACTACTATTTAATATGTTCATGATTGTGATTGTGGATGTTTAAATTCTTCAATAATTGTTTCTATGATTACACTGTTGTCAGATCTGCGCGTTTTTCGTCTATGACAAAAAGGGGATGGATCTACGAAGAATGTTGTAGAAATAATATTTCCAAAAACTGTTTTTGTGACATTTGATCTTGATTATCTATGCAGAAACGAGATATGAGATTCCAGTTAATTATTTCTGGTTTCAAAGTTATTTTGACCCAATGACTGGACTAATTGCTTTGGGTAAAACAAATTTTTTAATTGAATTATTCAGTTCAAATCGTTGAAAAACACACATTGTAGGATAAAATTTCTTTATTAATGTTATAGAGAATATAAAATTTCAAAATCGCATATTTATATACAAATTTATTGATAAACCGGTTTTCAACATAAATGACCTGCTATAGACATCAATTGACATTTTTAAAATATTTAAAAAAAATTAATAAAACCTGATATTGGTCGTTGTGGAAATCAAATATAATTCATAATAATATTGCCACAAAAACAAAAGTAGAGAAAGATATTTGTTGGAAAATTTTTAAGTAGGATATTGGAAATGTCTTATAGGATGAGTTGTCCCTGATATAGGAGCTGCTCCTCTGCCAGGCAACATATCACCATTGCGACAGATACTATATATAAGATTTGTTCCAGCAAGTAGACTGTCTGTACGTTGATCATGATGAAAATTGTGTTCCAATAGTGTTGGAACAAACCTATGTGGTGACCACGACATGTACCCTCACACATTTCCCCAAACAACTTTCTCAATAATAATCCATCGACCCCTGATTGACCGATACCTGACCCAGGAAATTCCAAGCTAAGTTCTTTAGGAAATTTCAATTCACTTTCAGCATTCAATTAACTTAATCCTCTCCGATATAACTGGCAGCACAGATGAGAAGCTTATTTTGTCTCTGGACAGCGAAACGATCAGATCTCGAACGCCTAGATCTCAGTGGAGCTATGCAGCTCCTAGATATTCGGCACGCGCGACTTAGTTTTTCGCTTAGTATATAATATTGTGTATATTGTTTTTGTTTATTTATATACTGAATTATCGAACTTTTATTGTTGCTCCCAGAGCTATAAGAGCAAAATTTCAAAAAATTTATTCATAGTTTCTTGTAAATTCATTTATCTTGTTCGTATGACGCTTATTGTAAACTTTGTCATTCACTCCATCCCCAGCCTGGCTAATAGGAAAGTTTTTGTAGCATATAATTACACCAATTAGAATTTTTAATAAAAATTCAAGTCGTTGCTTCGTTTGAATAAACACAAGGTTTTTGAATGAGATTTTAGCTATGTAGATAATTAAAATTGCAAGGTCATTCTGTTTCCATCTGACGATTTCACAGATAGAAACTTTTTTTTTGTTTTCAATGCATTTTATGCAACTATACTTTTTATACCTTTCGCATTCACTTTAATTGATCGTTTTATAGATTGTTTATATACAGAGTAAATATATCATAGTCTAAAATATGTCTACTTATCACTAAAAACAGTTTTTCACAATAATTTCTGGTCAAAATAATGAAAGAAGTTTGGAAAAATGTTTTTTCTTTCAAATCTGTACGATATCTGCAATTTTCTACGGAATTATTCCACAAAAAAATGAAGTATATAACATTTGTATTTACAAACATAATTTACTACATTGTCGAATTATGGTTCGTCATGAAAATAATAGAGCGTCTGTTTCTTTACCGGATCTTGTTCGATGCTAGCCCATTCTTCAGTGAGCGTCATTTTGAGGTTCGTTTTGGTAGCTGATACAGAATTTCTAGCTCGAACTTTTCTCCTATAAATGCTCAATAGGATTTAAGTACGGGCTACACGCTGACCAATTCATAGCTGTAAATACTGCCGTACGGAAATTGCAGTATATGGACAGGAATTGTCCTGCATTAGGATGAATTTTTCATAGCATTTCTTCTTTATTCATTCTATCGCCTCATAGCCAGATTCAATAAAACCCAACACAGTTTTTGCTCTTATTGAAATGCTCACCCAAACCATACAGGAAGCTCCTCTATAAACCACGTTTTCTGTACACTCGTCCTCTTCCATCGCTGCGACGGTTCAACATCTTCTTCTGACCGTCCAGCCACTCCTCGCGTTTGGAATTGAAAGCTAGTGAGAGCCCAATTCCTGCTGACAAAGCTTGGCAAAAACAGACTTACTCATGTTCAGCGCACTGACCACTTGTCCCTGAAGATTGGTTGACCGATTGAACAGCTTTATCAGTTGTTGTGTCCTTTTTCAAATAGAAGATTTGTTTATTATTAACGGAGATGTGTATCGGTTAACGTTTGATGGCTGGTGAGTCACTTAGATGACCAGGGTGAGTTACCTCTGATTAGCACTGTTGTAAACAAGCATTGAAATGTCAACTTGTTTCTCGGGGCTACTTTTGTTCTAATTTCTTTTTTCTGAAGCTGTAATATAATCTGTTCCAGGGTTATTAGGTTATTGCAACGGCCGTTCCTAGTTACCCACCCAGTAGGTTATTGTTAATGAATTGAGCTTTTGGTTACTACTTCTGCATTTGTTAATAGAAGAACCAAGTAGTGATTTATAAGAATGCGTGACAGAAGCCGATGGGCCATAATACCCATATTTTCTTTAAACTTAATTCTTAATTAGATAATTGTTTGGATTAGTTGAAATAAACATGCGTTGCTTGGGAGAACCCGGGAGAACTCGCTAGGAGAGATTTTCTCTAGCCTGCAGACTTTTTTTGGTGCCAAATGGCTGCTTAGTAAGCGGAAGATATGATCATCCATCTAGCTGCTTGTGGGAGGGGATGGAAAGCGACGCAATCATTGTTTTAGTTTCAGTACCTATCTGGAGCGTGATCTGGGAGGTGATTTCTGAAGTATCTCCAAATGTGAGCGCTTCTCTTGAAGCGAGTTCCTGTATTATAAATTTTGTTTCATTTTCTCTTGTTTTGAATTTATCAGCCGAATTCTTTGATAGTATTTCAATATAATTGTGACTAGTAGAAGAAGAATTCTTACAGCATTGGGGAAACCTAATAAGGTTTCATATTACCCCGAATAACTGTCTGGTAAGTAAATTTGTTATGACTCCGAATTTTTTTGTGATTTTTTCTAGTTAATAATTTTTATTTTTCTAGTCCAGGTAGCATGGAATGTCCAGCATCCAGACAGGATCTGAATGACCAGGCAAACAGATTTGATGATCCAGGAACTGATAGTGAAAGTGATCATTCTAATCACGATACGGATTCCGAGCAATCAGAAGATGATCTCAGTTCATATGAAAATGATATATCTTCAAACTGTTTTATGGGAAGAGAAAAAACAACAGTTTGGTATCGCAATCCTCCCCGAAAAAATGCCGGTACTGCATTGTCGTTCGTCCACCTGGTGTGAGAGTTTCTGCTCGCAATTCGATGTCACCAGTTGATTGCTGATTTCCCTGACTCTATGTTTGAGACTTTGGTACGATACACAAATGTTTATTTAGATCGAATGAGGAAAAATTATAAACGAACTCGAGATTGTCGACAGATCGATTTGCCAGAAATTTATGACTTATCAGGATTACTTTACATGGCTGGCCTTTTATCACTGAGGACTCTTCGATTTGAAAATCTCGATGACAGTAAGATCAGATAGGGACAGGATAATCTAGCCCCAATCAAAGAGATATTTGGAGTATTCAACGATAGATGCAAAGAAAGCTATCAAGTAGAGGAATAAACTACCATCGACGAGATGCTTGAAACTTTTAGTGTGCGCTGTAAATTTAGATAATACTGAGGTGGTCAAGAAATTAGATCGGTACTAAATAATATGTTCTAGCTTTCTACAAAACGAAGCGGTTCCTAATTGTTTTGGCACTTTCTAGCTTCCATAATGGTGACAATATAGATGAATGCGCCGGAGCTGTAGCCAAGCCCGAAATAATAAAATTTTACAGCTTGACAAAAGGTGGTGTCGATATTATGGATGAAATGGAAGCCTCCTAGTTAGTAGCCAAGGTGTCTTGCATATATATTTTTCGGAAGGATCAATACAAGTGGCATCAGCAGCCAGATCATTTATAAAAGCAAATACTGACAATTTGATTGGAAGGAGGGTTTATTATTATCAGATCGGCTGTCCAAAATATAAAACCTCGAAATCGTACCGCTGAGAAAAGAATTGCCGTTGTTGACTTGAATACTGAAGAAGCAAATACCTAGTGGGAGCAAATTCTGTGCTTTTTCTCCAGGAAAGAAGAACAAAACAAACCCAAAAAGTTTGTGGTAATTGCAACACACCCATTTTCTAGTAGAATAAATTTTTGTTTGCATAATAATTACTTTTTGTAAAAAAGATGAATGTTAAGATATTATATTTTTGTATTTTGTAATTTTTCAACAATTTGGATAGAAAATTTAGTT
This sequence comes from Diorhabda carinulata, assembly GCF_026250575.1. Lineage (NCBI taxonomy): Eukaryota > Metazoa > Arthropoda > Insecta > Coleoptera > Chrysomelidae > Diorhabda > Diorhabda carinulata. The sequence goes on along the minus strand of NC_079464.1, from coordinate 13,266,235 downwards.
AATATATAAACCATATCACATTCTTTTTCTAGATAAACATCAAAAAATGAATAAAATGTTCAAATACATTAATTGTTATAATAAAATAATAAAATTATTTAAATAAGTCACCGTGATAGAAATTCTCACTAGCGAGTTCTGGTATGACGGAAATTCCAGCGGGTTCTCCAGGGTTAAATTAGAAATAATTCTTAAAATAAAACTATTCATATGTCGCAACTATAGAGGTTAAAATCTATATTTTTCCCCATCAAAAATGACAACTACAATTTTCAATAATCTTTTTCCGTAATTGTTCATGTGAATGCTTCTATTTAAACATTGTTGGATTTCTGACAAATGTTAAGTCAGGAAAAGAACTGAAACAGTTAATGTATCCATAAATAGGCACTTATACGTTAGTTGGAAACGACTTTTTATCTAACGGAAGTAGCGCGCCACTTTAAGTCGTTTTGCTGGTTTCATCGTCGATTACCTGAAAAAAACTGTTACAAATATCAATTCCCGCCTTTGATGCATGCACAAATATGCTTTTTGATTCCACGATGGACGATACGCACATGTTATTTTCTCATATTGACTATAAATTTAACTGTTTTTCAACTATACAGAGTGAGTTTTATGTATGGAACGCCTCAATTATCTCAGACACGGCTGGTATCCACTTTGTTGTAAAGATCTTTCCTTCCTCAAAAATAAATAATAAACTTTGTTATTACAAATGGATCACCCTATATATTTATGTATGTAGTTTTATGTTTGAAAGGCCTTAATTATCTAGGAAACGTTTTGTACGATTTTTATAAATTTTTGTGTGCAACGGCCGGTATTATGATGGTATTTACATTGTTATCAGATCTTTTCTCTCTCCGGAAAAATAATGAGCTTTGTTACTTCAAATAGATCACCCTATATATTTTGTGTTTGTAGAAATCTTTAAGAAATACTGATTATTTCTCATGTGATATTCTCTATATCTAAATTCCATAATTTCGGAGTTATAGCTAAGTTATTATAAAAATTGTATATTTATTGAATTAACTCTTTTAATTAGAATATTCTTCGATAAATTATGTACTAATACAAATCTCGTAACAAGGTCTAGTGATGGTGCAGTTTTTCTACGTCCTGATACTAACATTAAATCTTGTTATGGGGTTAGTTAGGATATGAATTATTAAAGATATTGAGGTGTTCCATAAATAGGAACTGTATAAAAGTTCTTTCTATGAGCTATAGACCACACATTGTGTCTTCACAAACTTGTAAAACGAATGTGGGTGATATTTACTAATATTCTCGACGTTACAATGCTTTAAAAACTATCTGAAGGTCACAAGTTATACTAGAAATGAAAAAATTATAAATATTTATGAACAGCTTGGTTAAATTGGAATAGACAATCATGTGCCATTAGCAATAAAAAAGATTAGCAAATAACTTGAAATGGAAACTACCAATTCTATCGCAATAGGATACGAGGATGATATACACTAGCGGTCAAAAGTTTTTACCCAACCTATAGTTTGCGTGTTACATAACTAATAAGAACAAGATTCGAATTTGATATTTATATTTCAAAGAACATATATAAGAGAATATATTTAATAATAAAACTACATGTTGTTATTGTTCCATATTTGATTACATTCGTTTTTTAATATATTCCAAAGATGTGAAATGGAAGTAGGACACTGCTAAGGGACTTCCCTGTCTAACCTGTCCCGCAACATTTTTCCTATTCTTTGAAATCTCTTTGCACAGCTACGAAGAATGTTTGTTATCGTGGTTATAATGTATTTTGCTTTGATATTTTTTATAGCTTTTCTTCTTCAAAATTCCCTCACTTTTTACCATCCGACCGGCTTCTAAAACATCTCTAAACTATCGCATAGCTTCCGATGTGCTTACAATCAGGATTACACATGGACCTAATATCCATTTTTCCTTTGCAGTGCGCACAAACACTCTTCTTTTAGACCAAGAAACCTCAATCTTCTCATCGCTCCATAATAAAACTTTTTACCTTCATACGTCCAATTTTTATGTTCTTCGGTCCAATACAAGCTCTTAATTTCATATTGACCATATTGATTTTCGGTGCTACAGTTTCAAAAAGGCCGATTTACGTTTCCATTAATACAAAAAGTGAAGTTATCACGAAACATTACTCAAAAAAATTGGATCGTTTTGATCTTTCCATCATTAGGTGTGCAAACGCTTCACGTCTATCAAAATCGTTCGACAACTCTTGAATCAACGTTACTTTGTAAAGATGGAATTTATTATCACGTAAAATTTTCATTGAGGATTTTTGCGAAATATGAAGTTCCTTCGATATTTGTCTAGTAATCTAGTGTGGATCGTCTTTTAACAGGACATCTAAGATTTGTTGTCAGTTGATGCAGTTTTTTGCGCCCTGATTTGGATAAATCTTTTACTGAACCAGTTTCTTACACTTTTTTACTAATTTATTGATAGTAGATCTTGTTATTGCATTTCGGTTAGGATATAAATTATTATTAGGATATTACACGTTTCTTGTTGACTTGTTCAAATCGTTCTTTTTCAAATAAACGATCCATTGTGACTTTGCCATAAACTTCAATAAATATAACTTATTGAAACATCAAATTTGCTATTGTAGCAGTCATACCCACCTAAACTATGGCATTTATTTATAAGAAGCATTAGATGAAAAATATTAAGTATTTCTTGAGGATTTCGAAAACTTAAAAATCAATTTGAAACAACAATTTTTTTGGAGAAAGAAAAGATCTGACAACAATGTAAATATCACCATAATACCGGCATATATAACTAGTGAAGTATTTTTTTTTTATTATGATAAGAGCCGTCACTATTTTAAGCATCAATTATAGTCAATGAAGATCTTTAAAATCTTATCCAAAAAATTAATTTCAGAATTATTGTTTTTCTTATATCAAACCGCGATTATAATTATTAATTAGACGACACAAAATTGCGTATCATTTGAGAAAAAAATTAATCAACAATTTAATAATTCCGTGTTAACAATTTAGATAATTACTTTGTCCCTGGTATATAGGTGTGACTCCCAGATTCTTTCGGCTGAAATATCCCTGAAAAGCAGCTGGAAAATGAGGTCTAGAAATAGATATTTTTCAAAAGAAAACATATCTGACATTATTTTTGTGGATTAGAATGTTTTATTTGTAAGTTGTATTTCAGGTGTGTCTGTAGAACGAGGTTAAATTTGATTCAAATAGAGTATTATACGATGTTTTGCTATTAAATAACGAGGCTGGTTACGAAAAAGTGTTTTATTATAAAAATTATTCTATGCTTCTAGCAGCAGTGCTAGAAGTTTTTGGTGATGGCCTTTAGGAGCTCTGCCGTTTTTTGCTTTACCGCTTCCATCGACTCAAATAGGGTCCCTTTCAAAGCAGATCTTTTTCTAACTTTTCAAGGAAATCATAATTAGTATTTAGTATAGTTATCATGGGATTCTTTTTTGTATTTTTATTTGTATATTATTTATACTTTTTCTAAATGTAGCATTGTTTACTTGTATTTTTCAAGTTTAATTGTTAACTTTTAGGTATGTCTTTTCCACCTTTTATTTGACCTTTGGGCTGTAGGGTGGTGTAAATATATACAGGGTAGCTCAATAGAACGTTAACATTAAATATATGATAAAAAAATAAATGCGGAAGTAATTTTGAAATAAAAAATATGATGATAATATGATTAATTAAATGAAGTTTTTTTTTTGAAAATAACATCATCTCGATGGCCATCTCGAAGATAGCACTCCTCTAAACGCGAAAACGCGAACGTAGATTTGTGAAAACTCTTGTCAATAAATTTGGGGTGATTGCTGCCATTTCCTGGTGCATATTTTCCTTTAGCTGACTAATGTCCTTCGGATTGTTTATGTAAACTTAATGTTTGAGGTTTCCCCCCCAAAAAAATCAAGAGGCGTCAAGTTAGGGTTACGTGGGGACCAAGGAATATCAACTTTGTTGGAAATTAGTCTTGCAGGAAGTATCTGTCTCACAGCCGCCATAGAGTCATTTGATGTGTGATGTCTTGCCGGAACTGGGACTGTTGATCTCGTAAGTTCTGGAGTCAAATATCCCTCTAACATCGCAACATAGCGGTCGGTGTTAACGGTGATGTTTCGTCCTCGTGAATCTTCAAAGAAGAAAGGGCCAATAATTCCTTTGCTTGAGATTACTGCCCATTCCGTTACTTAAGCTTAAAGCCGCCGATCGCTTCCGAGTAGAGACATTCTGATTTTCTCCTTCACCCTATCAATATTGTGTGTGGTCCAAGACATTCTTGGACGACCTTTTGCTGGTGCTGGTTTCTTCAAAACGCTTAACACATATTTTAATTAAATTTGCACTCGGAGCTTCATTAATTTATCTTAATCCATATTCTGCGGATTCAAAAAGCGCAACGCTTTCTGTCGAAGTGACTCATGGCTACTAAAACTCCTCCAACCACGCAAGGCTCCCCCGCCCACGCACCGTTTACTTCACGAAAAAAGATGATGCAATATGCACGTTCTATTGCGTAAGAACATGTCACATTTTGACTGGGCAATAGTTTTCTTCGTAACTTTCGAAAAGAGTGGGGAGATATCGTACATGCTCTAACTTTAGGAATGAAAATACATGATAAAACCAAATAATTCTCTGTGCCATTTTGAGTTAATTAGTCTTTTTTACGAAAAAATCACATTTTTTTAGATAAAAAAGTGTCCTATCAATACACTGCAAAAACATACTACTAAACTTAACTAAAAATACTAATCACTTTATGTGAATTTAAATTATAATACAATTTGAGTGACTTTCTTAGACAATTGAGAAAATTTACTTATATTTGTTGTAATTTTACGATTTTTAAATATAAATCGGACTTGGAAAGTAATTATACTTAAATGTTTATTATTTTTCAATAAAAATGCTTGAAGATTGGAAAAAATTTCTAGATTTTGATTTATATACCTATATATATATATATATATATATATATATATATATATAAGGCTATACATTCTATTAAGAATTGTAACCACTCAAATTGAGATCTTTGGACCTTGTATTTTTTGTGGGTGGTCAGTCAACATTTTACCCTATTCAATTTCAGCTTATCACATATTTTTGCAGCTTCAACTATTGTTTTCCATTTTTTCTCTGTCCTGCATCTGTTTGCTCCAGTTACGTACTGCCAGATTTTCCATATCTTGTACAATCTGATCGTCCCATCTATTTTTTGGTTTATCACGTTTGCCGTTTTTCCTTTCGTTTAATGTGTCTTCACATTGTCTCGTTTGCCAAATTTTTTTCAATTTTGATTTATTATGGTTTATTCTAGAATTACACAAAAATTTGATGAAAGTATTTGATAGATGGCGCTAGCTACGCCGTTTGCATTTATGCTTGAATCTAAGAAACTTCTTATTTTCAAATAAATTTGGTGAGTTTCTGATTCAGAAGAAGAAGGGAATTTTTTGTAAAAATAAAACCTGATTGAATTACAACACTTTACTGAGTATTTTTATGATAAATATTTGATTGAAATTACAAAATTATACAGTAAAACTACTAATCATATTTTCTAGTACCGCTTATTAAGTTTTATAAAATATTTTGTAATTTTTTGATCAGAATTAAATTATTTTCTTTGATAAATTTACTAAATTGTTGTGCGTTAAAACTCCCTACATATTTTTGGTACGATTGAGAACCAAAGAATGTTTTACAGTGCAAGCTCAAAAGTACAGTTCCGTTTGTTTAAAGATAATAATTGTTAACCGTAACCTTACTCAATAAAAATGTCATTGCTATCTTCGTAGATAGCTAGCAAACTAATTATTGCTAATAACAATTGAACAAATACTTATTTCTATAACTGGATTACATATTGCTGTAAAATGATTAACCAATTAGATAGTTTAACCAACCATAGATGTGACTAAAAGCTCAAATATAGCTTCCAATAAATTATATTATTCGTATTTTTCAACGACTATCGATGAACTTCATTTTTAATATAGATACTGTTTCTTTCTTATACGAGGTGTGGATATTGAATAACGAGACCTATGGGAACAATTCTCTATCTCGTGCGCGTGTTTTTGAGTGGTGTAAGCGCTTGAGTGAGGGCCGAGAGAGCACTGAAGATGACCAACGCCCAGGTCGCTCTTGTCTATTTCAACCCCAGAAACAGTGACCAAAATCAACCAAATTGTGCGTGCAGACGATCTGTGTGCATCCGGATGATAATCGCGGCTGTTAGCGCCGATAAAGAAAACACTTGGAACTACACATGACAAAAGTCTGTGCGAGGTTGGTGCCAAAAGCTCTTGCGTCAACGGGTCTGTTCAGATTTCCTTTAAAGGTTAGAAAAAGATCTGCTTTGAAGAGGACCTGATTTGAGTCCATGGAAGCGGTAAAGCAAGGCAGAGCTCCTAAAGGCCATCACCAAAGAAGACTTCTATCACTGCTTCTATCAATGGAAAAAACATATGGTAAGGTGTGTGGCAAGGGGAAGGGATTATATTGAAGGGGAGCATTCGAATGTAGAATAATTTCCACAATAAAACCCCTTTTCTTAACCAGTCTCGTTATTTAATAGCCAGACTTCGTATTTACAAACTCCTGGTAATTCATTGATAATTGTAAGCCTAAAAATACAAATATTATTTCGTTTAAATAATGAGTAATGAATAATGAGTCATATACGATGGTTTTCTAATAAGTTACCACCATCAACCTGAAGATGTTGGAACTTACCGATATAAGTTGGGAAACATATTTGCGCATGCCTTAAAAGTAATAACTGAAGTGTATTACGCATCATTACTCGATAAGGAATCGCAAAAATCGACCACATATGAAGAAAATAAAGAGCTTTTCAATCAGCTTCTCATACTTCGGTAATTGCCCTGACTAAAATTCAAGAATTGCATTTTGAATTGATTGACCACTTTCTGTATTCTACAGATCTGATCCCAGCAATTTTTTCTGTTTCCTAACCTCATATTCTCATTGTAAGTAGAAAGATTTCAAGGAGACAGACGGCAACTATTATTTAGATATAAAAAGTTAGAACATCCTTAAACTGAGTGTATAGACTCCTAATCATTCGTTTACTTGTTTAAAACGTTGTCAAATTATTTGTCATATACCTATTTAAAATAGTCTACTAGTGCTGAATCACGCGATGTAGATTTAGAATTTACCATTATTTAACTTTGTTGTTGTTGTTTTCTTGGATTGGTAGCATATATTTCTGGTAGTTTTATTTCGGAATAGAATTCGTTTTATGTTTTTATCAATTCGTTCCTATACTAAGCTAAAAACATTTTCTGCAAATGATTTTACAATAATCCCTTTTCTTATCTAACTTCGAATTGCTCGAATGATGCTATATATTTACCCTTAATAATGTCTACTCTAGCCTGAACAGCCATCACTCCACAGGAACAAATTTTTGTGATTTTTCTAAGGCTTTTGATTGTTTTAATCATAATATTTTAATTAACATCTCTCGCATGGCTTGAGTCATACCTTACCAACAGTAGTTAGCGTTGTAAGCGTTGATACAACGATGTCTTCTTGCAATCCAATAGGATGTGGACTACTCCAAGGCTCAGTACTAGGTCCTATTTTGTTTCTTCTGTTCATAAACGACATCAGTGGTAAAATGTGTCTATTTGCAGACGACACTAGATTCTCATGGAGCAGCCCTGATCTCACGGCACTAGTGACCTAATTACCTTTTAATCATTTTGCGACTCTAATTTTCTCTGTCCCAACTTTCCCAAAACTAACGTTTTATCATATATAAATAGTATGCACCATTAAGTTTTTCCTGTTTTGCGCTGAGATCAGTGACCAAAGAAATGAACTTATCCACTCCCTTAACACTCTATTATGCCCTTATTAAGTCGCATCTCCAATATGTTTTTATATTGGTTTGTTTAAGTCCTTTCAAATAAAAGTATTTTATCACATAACTATGTCCAATTTTTTCAATGTTTACAAATTTACTAAAAACGTTCACTATTGATAGCTGCTAAACAAATACTGAACAAAGCGACGTTTTCAAACTTGAAACTGTATAGATAGGTCAGGCCAGGTACTTCTGGGCCCACCCTCGTATACACATTATCAACGAATTTATTCGTAACAACGAAAATGAGTTCAATATCTGAAAAATTTCAATTAGACCTAAATGTTTGGGCGATAACAGAAATGGTGTAATTTAAATAAAGAAAAAAAATTTGAAAATGAATTAATGTAACTACGTTGTTGTTGTAACCTTTAGCGTTTTTGTTGAAAACAGGAAAAATCCTAACATCGACATTAGGAATTAATAAAATTATATTAGTCGTAAATTTGGAATGACCTTCGTATTATTTTGTTTTCGATACCAGATGTCGTTTACTCAATTTATTGCAACTATTATCAATACATTTATATTGCAAATGGCACTAAAATCTTTTAAAAACAACTCCTTGTTAATATGTGAAATCAATTAAACTAAAAAGGAAATTGATCAACTACAATCACGGTTAATAAAAATATTCGAGTGCAATCGGCGGAGACACCACAACCATTTGCGTGTACTATAAACTACTAGAGGATTTCTTCATGAGTTTTGCGATAGACACTTTCGCATGATTTTGAACCAATTTTCGAAGCATTATCTCGATTGAGGTACTTCCAAAACATACGATTTAGACCTCAATCTCAAGAGTATGTTACTTGATAATCTTGCAATATCAGTTTACGGACCGCATCAACATTTTCTGGCACAACAGCAGATTTTGGACGACCTTCACCACGAAGTTCATCCTGTAGCGACGACGACGACGGTGACTGGAGTTGGTGCTTCATCCCCAAAAGTTGAAGGAAGTTGATCGGCATAAGAGAATGTTCTCGACTTAAGTTCATTTTTTGACCAAGATGAATGTTTCAAATAACAAAACTCGTTCTGAATACGTTCACCATTAAAAATGTCCAGCTTTGATATGACATCTTTCCATCATATAGTGTTGTCATATCTCAAAACTTGAGGAGTAGCTCCCGTATTGCTTATTTATTCAATTGATACTTTTTATTTGTTTTTTCTGGAAATAGGTTAGTTTTCTTTGCTCACTTCAACTAATATAACAAATAATAATGATCATCTGAAGAAAAGCAGTGATATTTTTTAATACAAAACTTTAAAAAGTATCTCAAGATACGAGCATAGATCATATCTAACTTTTATTTGAGTCTGTCTTGCAATATCCCACAGATATGGAGCGTTCGCTGTATACTGCAATAGTTAAAGCATACGAGAATGATAAACCTTGATAGATAAATAATAATAATAGTTCCATAAGTAGCTGAACATTGTTAGCTCAAACTGTAACTATTGAAAATAGTGATGAAACTCTTGGTATCAAGCTGAAATAATAACAAGTAGAAAATAATCAAATAGTGAATTAAAACTTAATCATAATTTATTTTCTGTATCATCCTCGTATACTCAATAATCTCCAATTTCACATTTCACTAATGTAGATTTTCTAATCAACTTTCGCGATTTTTACCTGATTTGTTTCCATTAAAGTATTTAGAATTTGAAACATTCTTGACAGTTTCGAATGAAATTAGTTAATTCGAATCACTGCTATTTGGTGAAATTTTAAATAATTAAATAATTTTTTGAATTTGTTCATTCTTCAAAATGTTGAAAAACTATTGATATCTAGAGCAAGACGTACTAGCACGCGGAATCATTCAACTGGAACACACAAAATTATTGGTTTAGAAAAATCAACAGTCATCCACATAACTGTCGTAATAATCAATTTAATTCGATGTCTATAACGTGTTATAGAAAATTCTACGGAATAAAGTGAAAAAATAATGATGTCAAAACCTACAGCACTCACACAAAATTAATATCTAATAAACAGTCAGTCCACGTGGACTCATCATCTTCACTGTTTACCAATGAAAACATCGAATCATAAACATAAATGCATTTCTATTGGCTGTCAGAAGGCGTATGTCCATAATTTATTTGAAATATTTCTGTTAGACAGTCTGCGTAGCTTTGGGAGATTTATTTAATTCATAAATTTTTTTAAATAAATAAATGAAATTGCACAAAGTAGTGAGAATAAAGATAGGTATGAATTTAATAATGAGGATTTAGGTATTATTTTAAATATATTCGAATGTTTAAAAAAGGAAAATATTCAGCAATCGTAATAAGAATTGCTGAATTAACTAGAGTATTTAATTGAATAAACGGATGGTAATAACCGAATCGTCAAGGGTAAACAATTGTTTAATATCCCTCATTGCCAAATTATTCTTTTTTCTTGAATATTCTTCCTCTATCTGTGCTCATATCACTTCAATCGGGTTTGGTAATCAATAATACCTATGGAGGTGATCTAAGCACTGTCATTCCAGAATCCTTGCAATTTCATGTTTTCTGAATTCCCTTTTATGAACAGAACATAAAAAATAGAGTTTTTTTCTCACACAATCAGAATGGAATTATTATTCTTTAAATTTAGCCAATTCTGTATAACTGTATATAGTAGAAAAAGATATTCATTTGTTCGAACAATTCTTTAAAACAACAACATTCTTTTCCTCATGGAAGGAATTGATTCAAAAGTCAATAAATCAGTTTTATTTGGTGTATCTGTCTAATTGATCCATGTTTGTTCAAATAAAATATATTTCTTCTCTGGTTTCCGATTTTTCTTATATACAGGGTGTCCCACGACGTATATGGCAAAATCATTATAGTAAAATCGTGAAAATTTCCACATTGCGATTTTCGGATGCTATCTTTTTAACTAAAATATATTCAAATATGGCCGACTCCGGTTCTACGAAAGTCGACTATAACTTTGTTATTTTAATTAGAACGCCCTGTCTATTAATATATTTTTGAAATATACGTAGAATTTAAGTATACTTTTGCCTAAAAAGTTTTTTAGAAGAATGCATACTTTTTGAGTTATTAATATTTTTGTAAAAAACTTGACCGTTGCATACCCTTATAAATTATTTTTTACGAGGATACCCTGAAAGATATGAAAATAGTTTCTAATCGGTTACTTTTAACAAGGTCAGAAGTATCTGATTCTATTTTAAAAAAATTTTCATCTTATACAGGGTGTGAACGAAAAGTGTTCAAAGTTCATCCACATAAATATCAAATTTCTTTATTTGCTTGCATCTCTAAAAATTTACAGAGAACATTTAATATCTGGATAACGGTAAGATTTAAGTATAGGGAAGAATACATGAATTTGCCTTATTTTTTACCCCTGAATACATTAAAATAGAAAAAACCGGGTGGTTCTGTTTGAAAAAATTAAAAAATTTGATATTTATGAAGTTAAACTTTGAACACTTTTTATACACACCCTGTATAAAATGAAAAATTTCCCAACATATATTCAAATACGTCTGACCTTGCTAAAAGTAATCGAATAGAAACCATTTTCATTTCATATTTTTTACAAAAACTTTAATAACTCAAAAAGTATGCATTTTTCGAAAAAATTTCTTAGACAAAAATATACTAAAATATAACAGAAATTTCAAACATTTATTAATATACAGGGTGTTCTATTTAAAATAACAAAGTTACAGTCGACTTCCGGTTCTAACTCAAGTCGACTGTTATTTAAAAAGATAGTATCCGAAAAATCAAACGTAAAATTTTCATGATTTTACTATAATTATTTTGCGATATACAGATAGTTTTAACTCGTCATGGGACATCCTGTATAGTGCTACACACAGGTCATCTAGTATGGTAATAATTATTTTCTGTTTCTTGCCTTCTCCCTCCAATCTCAAATTCCTCATTCCATAAGATATTCTTGTGTCTTCATATACCATCTCTATTTGGATATTCGTTTTTTTTTCGTGTCCCTGTCATATTTATGTGTCATTTCTTTTCTTTTCTTTATTTAGACGTTCTTTTTAAGTGTCTCAGCCATCGTTTTCTTCTGGATCTTATGATTTTGCTAATTTCTTGTTCATCATACAGGTTTTTTATTTCCTGGTTTGGCCTTCCTCTCCATATGTGTCCCTCCTTTTCTCTCCTAATATGCTTCTTGTAATTTTCTCTCCCATATAACTACTTTTTTTCTCCGCTTTAATCAGTATCCACGTTTTCCCTACATAAAATACTGTAAGATTGATAACTATCTTACATAAATGTAGTTTAGATTATTTTCGAAATTTTTTTTGGAGATTAGTATCTTGTTTATTGTTCTTGCCTGTTTACTTCCTCGAGTTGACCTTGCTTCTATGTTTTCTTCCTCATCGCCTTTGTTTTTAATAAGTGTTCCAATATAGATTCAACTGTTAACTTGCTCGAAATGAATTATTTTTTTGTGGTTGTAATTCCACTAAAACTTTCCTTTCTATATTCATGCGTTTTGGGATGCGTCATTTTGATAAACTTTAATTACTTCTCGTTTACTGTAAGGCCATTTCTATGAAAGCCCTGCACTAATTTTTTAATTTTTTTTGTTGATAAATCGGTTTTTCGTCATTATTTTCGCAAATTTTGAGGTTATTTTGAGATATATAACCAATAAATGTTTTAAATTTTTTATTATCTACAACTTTTGTATAAAACACTTTTCTCTAGCAACTCTCGTTTCGTCAGAAATAACAAAAAACCGTTTTCATCCCTTAAATAGCACTCAATTTCTCTACTGCCAGCTACTTTTTTTATCTCAAAAAGGTATCTTGCCAAGCAAGATATTTATAGTTAAATAAATTGTAATATACTTGAAAAAAATATATAAAAATAGATTTCCAAATAAAATTCTTTCAAAGATTAAATTTTTTTCCCCGATACGATTTTATAATACTTATTTTCGCAACTTAAAACATATAATTCAATTAGCGTAGGCTGTGTAAAGTTAACTGTTTCTAATGATAGTGATTAAGTATCTTCAGTATGGGAAGAAAATATCTATGAAAAAAAAATGGATGATTCTATTGAAATGTTACTATTTTTATTACTCATTGAAATATTTTTAATTATTCAATTGAATGCACAACTGATATACGTAATTAAATATACGTGGTGTTTGAACGAAAGCTTGTGATCTCCCTCACAAACCAAGAATTTATTGATAAGATTATTTCTTTATACAACATTCGTACTCAAAAATGAAGCACGCAATTTTCAATTTTTATATTGCTTCTCTACACAATTTATGAAATCATTTTGACACACAAAAGTCAAGGCAAGAGAAAAAATTCAGCGTCAAAACGAATTTATTAGAAGAAATTACAAAAGGGTTTCGAAAACTTTCTAAATTTATGCCGATCTTGATCAATACATTTCTTATTGGAGACGCAGCATATATAAAATTGTCAGAATATTTCTTCAATTGGAAAGGATGCGTGGTCCTCCTGCAAAAATGGGGTCCTGAAGAAAGCTCCACAGAAAGAAATGGCAAGGTGTCAGGTTACTTGACCGTGCGGTCCACTCAACGAATCCTCGTTTTCAAAATGAACATTAATGCAAAGAACAGGCTTGTAAGGTAGAATCAGAATTACGAATATGTAATCAGTCTCTAGAACTGAGGAAATTTCTAGCAGCAGACAGCCAAGAGCTTTGGAAAAACTGTGTTGAACATAATATCAAAAAAGAAGATGAGTTTGTGGTATCACTTTCTTCACAACTCTTCATGATTCAAACAAATATGACTTTAGTTCAGACGATTCTGACTACCATTATCATTTATAAAGATACTTTGGAATTGAAAATTTTTGTTGTTGTTTTATTTGCGAAGAGTTTATTTTCCTTTATGGTTTTTACTTTGAAATTACTTTTTCCAGTAAAAACACGCGGTACAACTCAGTTCACGTCTGGTATCTTATTTAAACCAAACTCCCTTACATTTTACTCGTCTATTTACGTTGTATAATTCAATATTCAGTTTTAGCAAGTTTACGAGTTATAATAATGATTTTTTTATTTAAGTTCCAAGTAGCACTACGATTAAGTACATCTGTAGAAATAACGTCGTATAATGCCCTCCAATTTATAATGATTCGATTGTTATACAAGACTATACAATACTGATCTCCGCCAATGTACGTTCAAATGTTTCTCATATCACTTGTTGAATACATAATGGAGTTTGAGTGATAGTTTATTCAACTTTTTTTAAAACGAACTATGTTTTAACTAATTTTAAAAACTTCCTCGGTATTTTACAATGTGTAGACGTCACAAACGATTACATTTTCCAAAAAAAAACGTAAATGTTAAGTGAAGTTCAATGAATTGAATGAAAAAAAAGGAAAAAATCAATTTTCTACGTCTTGTTAACGGTCAATGAATCAGTTATAGTATTTTCACTTAAATATCATTTATTTAGAATACATTTTTTTCACAGGTCGTTCATTAAACAATTTCTTAATTATTTCAATATTTTGGAAAAGTTTTAATTCCTTTTTGATATTAATATTACTTAAGTATTTAGATTCGATCATTTCTGTGGAATTCTACATTCTTATTTTCAAATAAATTTGTTCAAATCAACAATCAATTACATATAATGCGGTCAATATGTATGGGATAGATTTAATTTCAGCATTATTATATACTATGTGATGAAAATTTGAGAAAGGACGATTTTTATTGTTAAATTGACAATTTACACCATGAGAATATTATCCCCCTCCAGCACACCCTCGAAAATGTTAACCAAGAAAAGGAGTCGTGTGGTACCTTGTTGGAAAGGAATTTTAGTAGCCTATTGATGTAAAATTTTTATAATGTCTCTATAACAAAACTTTACGTATAATGAAAATAATAATAATTAGAATGTATCTATCCATGTACTTAGTAATTAAGTTAACTGTTCAAAATGACCACCATTCTTGACAAGAACCGAGGCGATTTTAAAATTCTCGTACATTTTGCATGACCTAAGGGGTTATTTTGTTAATTTTTTCCGTTATAATAATATTGTCTGGTCTATTAAAATATACCTTAGAAATATTCAGTTCGTATTTGCTAAACATTAGGAAAAAATCTTTGAAGATACTAAAATATTAGTCAGAAAGCCAAATAAACAATTTATATGAATCATGTTCAATCTACATTTATTTATGACTTATTTGTCGAAGACTCAAAGAATAGACATTTTAATTATGATTAGTTAATAATAAATACCCTGGTCAAACACGTAACAGTCTACAGTTAGCAAAATTGGAAAAACTGTTGGTGAACCTGGACCCGAAGAAAATCTTAAAAAACCATGTAGAAATGTTCAATTTCTACAAGTTCAACAAGAAGTTGATTGAAGGCAAGAATTCGGTGAATTGAAGATGGATTTTCTGATGAAGCTCTCATATAAACGGAATGGTTAACAAACAGAACTGTAGATAGATAGATGTGTGAGGCTCATTTTTCATCTAACGTTCCCTAAATGCCATAATTTCGGAGTTATAGCTAAATTTGCGTTATCTCCGCCGAAGTTCATATAATACATTTAGGTGGATATAACTGCTAAAAAAACAAATTCAACGTTTCTATAAATTATTTTTGTTGAAGTTCATTGAAAGTCAAAATGGATCGTTTTTCCGTAAAACAAGAAACGTGTAATAATAATTTATATCCTAACCGAAATGACATTACAAGATTCACTGTCAGTAAATTAGTAAAAAAGTTTAACGGAACTGGTTCAGTAAAAGATTTATCAAAATAAGGACACAGAAAAACTGCATCACTGAAAACAGATGTTGCAAAATGTATTGCAAATTTTTAAAAATCGCTTGTTGTATTGAAATAAATAACATTTTGAGCATCTTCTGTAATCGTCTGTATGTTTTATACAATTCGTAATTTTTCCATTTCACAAATGTGGATCTACTTCTAACTAACATGACACAAAATATAAAGATTTGTCTTCAGTTGTTTCCAGGTTTTCTACACCTTGATTTGGATAAATATTTTACTGCATCAGTTTCGTTAAATTTTTTACTAACTTACTGACACTAGACCTTGTAGATACCAGCAGTTTCCAAGATAATTGAAGCAATCCATACATAAAACTCACTCTGTATAAATCAACATGTTCAATTTGTTTAAAAAAAAAACGATAATTTAGAAAAACCTGATTTTATCAACGTAATTTTTAAAGCTATGAAAGTATTTAACATACTCCTGTATAAAATACAAACAGTAAACAGTCTGATACAGCTGAACAAAAAAACATTTTTTCCTGATCTTCTATTACTTATTTTGGGGAAAGATGAAAAAACCTGATTAAAAATCAAAAATTATATCTTTCGAAAATGCGATAGGAATTATTAGGAAAATAGGAAAAAATAATAAAGAAAACAGTAAAATATTAGAATAAATGACGTTGAACAAACATTTTGTGAAAGCCGAATAAATCTTAACAGATCTTTAGTTTCATTCTGGATATAGAAAATCTTTCTTGGTTAGTGGTGGGCCTTTTTAAGGACAGTTACTGACAACAACTTTTTCTTCTAAATGAAAATGAACAATAAATACAAACGAAACAACTTACCTTATCAACTTACCAGCTGTTAGTAGGTATCTTAATATTAACAAAAATCTACGAGAACGGTATGTGTTTGAAAATACTCAAGAATTTGTGACTATAAGAAATGAAAAAATGTCAACCACTACAAAAATGGACGCTCCCTGGAATCTGAGTGAAGTTGCAGTTTTGTCTATGGCACTAACCGAATAATTGCGCGAAATTTAAAATCTTAGAAGCAGAGCTCAAGTTTTTGAATTTATTCTGAATTCACATTTATACAGAGTGTTTCTATATTCGGGCGACAACGCTCTACCTCATTGAATGATTCTTTTTGATATAGGAATACGAACCCTAAATCATAATTTTAAATGAAAATCAAAAATATACCATAAATCAAGAACGCCTATGAATTTTGGTGAGCAATATGCTCCATAATTAAAAAATATTTTGACAAAAAAAAACTTTGGAAAAGTTTAACCAGTGGCGTGCTGCCAGGGTTAGTTGTCACTTCATCCCCTTATTTTCTATTCCACTGGAGCAAATTCATTTTTTAATTTTGCTTCAAATTGCCTGATTATCTCTAGTTAAAAATCTAATAAACTTTTATGGAGCTAAAATGAACGGTGTTGTAGAAATTTGCCCCTAAACGAAACTCTGCAGGTAATTAAATCCTACTCAATATTTCTAAATTATAATCTAGTAGGCACGTGTCATATTTTTGATAATTCTTGACACTTTGTGTATTTGACCCGATCTTGGTAGATTAAATCATAGAATTTTAAATTAGTTTTTACATTAATTTTGCTGTTATAAAATGAATTTTTCATTTGAAAGACAAATTGAAAAAAGAATCTGCTCCAGTGGCGTAAAAAATAGAAGGATAAAAGTAACAACTAACCCTGACAGCGCGTCAATGATTAAATTTTTCCATAGTTTGTCTACATCAAAATATTACTTTATTAAGGAGCATATTGGTCACCAAATTAGAAAAAAAAAATTTAAAGTCTTTATTGATTTATGGGAAACTTTTGATTTTGATTAAAAATCCTATATCTCAGCAACAAATCATTTATTGAGATCTCTCTGTGTTAGAGCTCTGTCGGTCGAATATTGAAACACCCTGTATAATTCAATTAGTCGTGTCATATATATCTAGACATATCTATCCTATAAAGATAAGAATATTTCTATAGGCTGTGGAAGTGTTTCTTTTAAAATAATTTTATCTAGAAAACATCGAGTTGACCCGAAATGACCGCTACGATGATGTAATAATTCCAAACACGAACCAAATTTGAAATGGTAACCACGTTCACAGCTTTCTAGGAACCATACTGCGTCTAAAAATTTGAAATATCTGGGGGGCCAATGTAAATTAATCTCTTTCCTCTATTATACAACATGGGTTGAAATTATTGTAGGCCAATAGAATGTGAGTTGTTCGTCCCCTTCCCAAATAAATTTCGTAGATAATGGTTCCTAGTTCATTCAGTTAATAGTACAGGACAGTTAATAGTACGGGACAGTTGATGTCTTAATTTAGATATATTTTTTTGGATTTGTTACAATAAAAGTATGTTTCTTATCATGCAAAATAAATTCCAGAGTATTCCAAGTATTTCAAAATACCTACGTTTATTTTTGTCAGATAATTATTTTATTTACATTTACACAATCGTCAATTTAAGAATTCTTATACATTAAGACACATTTCACAGTTAGTTTCACCAACCCTTTCATCGGAGATGTGAATCCTTCCACTACCAGGGAAGCAAGGGATGCTTGTTTGAAACTTTAGGATTCGCAAAGCAGTAAAATAAAGTTTCATTGAAAAAAGGATATTCAAGATTTCAGAATATGAGACGTGCTGTAGTTATAGTCTATTTTTAAGAATGAGAGATTAATAAAATGATTTATAATACATGGGCGTATCTACTACAAGATGAACTATTGCTGCCAATATTCACCAATGGATTCGATCATGTCATCAGTAATAAAATATCACTCAATAAGTCGTGTCAATGACTAAGAAAAACACATTTTTTTGCTAAAAATCGATTTTATTCAATCTTTCGAACGCTTCTCTAACTTTTTGATGCCGTATTTGTAAAAGGATTTGTCTTTTGCCTCAAAATGGGCTTCAGTTTCAGCAATTCCCTCTTCATTTCTTAAAGGCGAGAATTTTTTGGAGATCAGCGAATAGACAGTAGTCAATGGGGGCCAGATCTGAACTATACGGTGGAGAAGGAAGCAATTCGAAGTGTAATTCGTTCAATTTAACCATCGTTGCTATCGACTTGTGAATCCGTGCATTGTCATGGTGAAACAGTTGTTTTTTCTTCGATATATGAGGCCGTTTTTCCTTGATTTCCGCATTCAAACTATCTAACTACTCTATGTGGTATTCACTATTGGTGTCTCCCCCTTTTAGAGTCGCATGCACATTTCAAAATACTGCAGCTATAATCTCCCAGCTGACTGTTGTGCCTTTTGACGCTTCAGACGTAGCTCACCGGCTGCAATCCCCTCAAATGATGATCCATGTTTCATCCATTGTGTCGAGACGAATAATCTGATTTATCACTTGTGAATATGGCCAAATACTACTCTGAATCATGAACACGTTGTTTTTGATCGACTATGGGTGAACCACTTTGTAAAAAGCTTTCTGCATAATTGTAAACACACTGCTTTCTGATATCTGTACGGCCTCAGCTATTTCATCCAATTTCAATTTTCGATAAGATATAACCAATTTGTGGAATTTTTTGATGTTTTCTGGAGTAACCACCTCAAGTGGACGGCGTCTGTACGACCACGATGATAAATTGATTCACGAAATTGTCTTAAATGCATCGTTTTGACATTAGCAGTGCCATTTGTGTGTTAGTCAGACGACTTATTGACTGATGTATTATTCTCCAACGTCCATAATTTTCCTTCGTCTTTAATCATACGTTTAACTGTTTTTTTTTGGCTTTACATTATCAACAGCCTCCAAAAACAACATCACTCATTTTTAAAGAATTATTTTCTCTTGAAACTTCTCCCATTATCTGTGCCTATATCAGTTTTAGTTCGAAATGTTATTGTAGAGATTCAACCACGACTATTCCACGATTTTCGTCAATTTTCATCATTTTCTCGTTATGACAAAGAAAATTATCATTTGTTAGAACTATTCATTAAATATATCAACAATCATGTCCTCATTGTATTCACGAAATTTCAGAAAACTCTAATTTTATGGTACTTTAGCTTAATATGAATACGCAGATTGTTCACGCTCAAATAATTATTAATAATGAGTAATTTTTTGTATATCAAAGCAAACTGTCTCAAGCATTTCGTCCCTCTACAAAGATAGTTTTTCCACCACTGATTTGGATATTAGAGTTTATAATTAAAAATACGTCATACATTTCTATAATAATTTTATCATTAAAACGCAGTTTTACCGCACTATGAGATCGACATAACTCGACAAAAACTATAAATTTAAGTTGATACGTTTATCAAAAGACCAGTTATTCCAACCAATAGAGCGAGAGTGTACATCCTTCCCTTCTACCATTAAATTTGGTTAGATGTTTGTGGTTCCTAATTTAGAACTGTAACGTCATTAGTCCAAATATCATTGGTTTGACTTTCAAATTAATGGCCTTGATTTTAAATGGAAGAACTATGGACTTTCGAGAAACTAATCGATTTTATTAATGATATACAAAGTGATTCGAAAAACGTGTAACAATAACTATTAAAAATTCAATTGCTTCCATTAAAATTGGAAAATATGATAAATTCTCAGAATACGCTATAATCAGTTCAAAATATCTATCAACCAACCGGCAGTAATTTCACGAATTCTCTTAGGCAGCTCCTAAAACCTACAATAACATTGTCAGAGGCGGCCTCGCGGTGCTAAGGGCCTCGCGCCTCACAGCCGAAAATAAATTTAAAAAAGTATGGGAAATCCTAACTAAAGTACCCGCCACGAGGTATTTCTTATTCTAGAGTACCAGACTACTGGTCACTAGAAAATATTTGAATCCCTATATCTCCGTAATTACTGTATATTATGATTACTAAACAATATGGACAATAAGCTTTCGATTGATGGTAAAAAAATTTCCATTTTCAACAAATGCGGGAAAATAATCAAAGATAAATTAGAGCTTACTATGAAGCTTCTACACACAAGGTGGAAAAGCAGAATCCAGGCGGTGTAGGCTGTATTATAGCAATTTGATGATGTTGTTGAATGATTAGAAAACTTAAAATGCCAAACGGAATAATCGGTGACTCAGTGATTGTGATTCCGTTTTAAACGAAATGTCTAGTTTGGAATTTATCATATCATAAGCAAATTATGAGTCTATTTAAGCATTACTCTTGAATTTTTGCGTACATTTTATGACTGGATTCAAAAAATGATTGTCTGACGCTGGTCAGTTTGTTGAGAAAAGAAAATGGTTTTTGATTATGAAGGCACCGATCAACCTGTAGAGACTGTCAAAAGCCGGTATGAAACAGAGTTTTTTAACACCATGATTGATTCTGTGATAAGTACATTGGAATCGAGATTTATGTCTTTAAATCAACATTTTGAAAATTTTGGTTTTCTCTATGACTTAAACAAGTTAAAAAGAATTCCAAAAATGAAATACTGAAAAACTATCAGGATTTACACACAGTTTTGCAAGTAGTTGAGAGCAGTAACTTCCAACTTTGTGAGTTATATGAGGAGTTACAAAATATGATCCCAAATTTACCCAACTCCATTAAAGAAGTGACATATCTGCTCCAATATATCATTGAGAACAATGTGAAAGAAATTTACCCAAATATTAATATTGTCATTAGAATTTTGTTAATAATACCTGTAAGTACTGCTTCCGCTAAAAAGAGCTTTTCAAAATTAATTGGGTTAAGTGAGGAGTCTATGACTATAACCGCATTGATGAGAAAACTCTTTTATAATTTTTCCTGCAGATGTGCGCTCGTTGCACGCATTCAAGGAATAGATTCAGATTTTAATGGAAGGGTTGTAGCCCTGATTATGAAAATAAAATGTATATTTCATTTCCTATTGAAGTGTAAGAGAAAGAACTGTTTTGATTGGTAGCTACTCACTGGAGAAATTTACAAAATTGCTTCAGTATAATCCTTAAGTTGTTTCAAAGTTGCAGAATATTTTAAGTGAAATTTACAAAAATTATTGTCACATGAATCAAATAGATCGCACTTGCCTATAAATGCAAATTTTTTGAAATTGTTCAACCGATAAAGTTGAATATGAATCATATTATCGTTTTAAAAATAATGTTCTTTGTTTTGGATAGAATTTTGCCACGGTGGCCCTGGAAATTCGTCACGTTGGCACATATTAGTTGATGCATGTGAGTTTAGGATGGGAGGACTTGAAATATAATTAATGATTCGCCTGTCGCACCGAGTCAGACGTAGATAAATAAAACGATCGAACAATTTATATTTCAATAGCTACGAAACTAAACAAAGGTCATGTATAATGTCAAATTCTGATAATGAATATTTCACGTGGGTTATTTATATCATACTTTTTACAATAATACAGGAAGTTTGGAATGTAGTTGGTCGATTAAAGAACCCAGAAAAGCGGCAATATACAGGGTGTTTCTAAATCCATAACCTAACCTAATAAAAATTCAGGAGGTGATTGCTCGTATGAAATTAATGGGTCTTTTCTATAACAAAACTTCCTCAGCCCACCATTTAGTTCATGAGGTGTAAAAGTCTTTTTAGTGTTCTAGAAACGCTTACAGCTTCGTATTATCTTATAATAAAAACAACTTTCAGAAAAATAAAAGGTTGTGACAATAGGCAAACCCAAGAAACAAGAAGAAACGAAAGTTTTTCAAAGATGGATTTACAAATCCTGTTGCGTACTTCAAATTTTCCAAAAAAATAGAGTTAAAATATTGGTGTGAATATATAAGGGAGCACTAAATAAAATTCTGACAAGAAAATAATCAACTTCTTCTTGAATACTGTATATACTATATAATTGACCAATACTATATAACTACTATAATTGACCAATAAGCGGATATTAATAACATAGAAACTCTGAATAATATAAACATACCAAAAAAACTTTTCCACATATGCATTTAACGAAATGAATTCAACGATTTGCAAATTCCAATCTATCGAAGTTTGACTGTGAGGGATCATGTTTATCTGATTTGCATGTACTTTTAGTACCAAAAATGTCACTTATAGTCTAACACTATAGCTATTTGATAGCAATTTATAATAAGTTAATAACAATGTAAAGAAATTGGTTAAAATATGGGAGAGCAAGGTATTAGCTATTCTAAAAAAACAGTATTCAGTAATTCTCTACAAATTTCAAATGATGCAACGTTTCTTCCTTAAGCCCGCTTAACATAATGCAATACAACGTGCGAGAAATTGCATGCAAGTCTCTGTAAAATGAACTAGCTAATATTGAAGACTTCAGACCAGCTAAGGCTATTCGGACTTCCATAGATAGGTTTTCCTGAATAGAGGGTGGTGAATTTTTTAACATCTGCTACGCCAATTCACTCCCAAAGGTATCTGCAACTCTTTTTATTTCCAAAAGAATAATGTACGCTGAGCTTCTCATTAGAATATTTGAGAATAATTGGATAGGGTTGTAGCTAAAAGACACCATCGTATGGGTGCAATTGAAGGTGAAGAACGGAATGAGTAACGAACTATATAGAATAGGATCAAAATTATTGAGAATTAATGATCACTCTATATATGTAACGTTCCTATCTCTATAAATTCTTTTATTCATATCAATCTTCGCATCTTCCGTGTCACTATTTATAGATTGAAATATACGTTTTTTTACAGTTATTCAGCTAATCGTGCATGAAAAACATAATATTCCTATTATTGATATCGACAGCATCAATTTATTTTTTATATTTTACAAATGAAACTGTATCGTTAGCACACCAGACTAGCACTTAGATATATCTAACGGTTCAGAAATATTTATTTCAACTTCTTTTTTCATCTTCAGTTTTGTTTATAGTTAGTAGTTGATCGCTTGTAAAATTATAGGTAGAAGAACATCTGGTTCTGCACCTTGCTTCTATATAGAGAGGTTACCAAATTATAGGTTATGTAAGCTAATGGGATAATAAATGACAGCTCAGTCACGGAACGTGGTTCATTACCTACTTCTTACAGATTACTATATATTCGATAAAATACAGGGAGTATTCTTATTGCTAGTACAACAAAAATATATTTCATATACGTATTAACAATTTGGGTTAATTTGTATCAGTTTTTGAAATAGATCTTAAGATAATAGCAGTTCTTCAAGAGCCTTGTATATGAAACAAGCTTCTTGCACGATATAACGTTAGCTCACTTGGATTCTTCCCAGGTTTTCGAACCATTAATATTTTCCTAACTTTCCATTGGAAAGGAAAATTTCATAGCCCAAGGGCTGCCTTGAAGATAAGTGGTATGAATATAGATCCCTTAATAGACATTTCTTTTTATCTCCTGTAGGATCACTCGTTTGATTTCAGCGGAAATCTTTTATCATAGAGTGTGTTTGTCCATCATTTGCGTAAGGTTGAAACACTTCAGATAGATATTTTCCGATCGCTTAGGCTGTTTCAGTATTATTTCTATCCAATCTACTTGCTGTGTCTTTCACTGGTGGAAATATCTTTTGTGGCCTTTTTAAAATATTGATTATTGATTTCTGTTAATGTTTTTCAGCAAACTAGTTGAACTGAAAATCAATAAATACTCTATCTAATTTATACTTCTGATCTGCCAACCACCAGGAATAATTTTAGTCTACCTAAGGGGATGATGATACTAAATCTTTGATTGATTGATTTCTATTAATTTTTTTCAACCTATTAGTTGCTCTGAAGATTAACAAATAATCAAGAATCAACGTCCATGTCCCTTTTAACTGATATTTAGATTATATTTAATGGATGGACATTTCTTTGTCAAATATTAAGATGAACATACGGAATTACAACCAATCAACTCAGGTGTACCACAAGGAACTAAACTTGAACTTATACTCTATCTAATTTATACTTCTGATCTGCCAACCACCAGGAATAATTTTAGTTTACCGAATGGGATGATGATACCAGAAAATCTTCAAATGATTAATTATTGATTTCTGTAAATTTTTCTCAACCTATTAGTTGTTTTGAAGATCAACAAATAATCAAGAATCAACTTCCATGTCCCTTTTAACCGATTTTAAGATTATATTTGGAGGATGGATATTTCTTTGTCAAATGTCGAGATAAACATACGGGATTACACCCAATCAACTCAGGGGTACCACAAGGATCTAAACTTGGACCTATACTCTATCTAATTTATAATTCTGATCTGCCAACCACCAGGAAAACAGAAATAGTAACGCTTGCTGATGACTCAGAAATTATTGCAAGAATCTGGATGAATATGTGGAAATTAAAGCCTAACGTATTTGAGACAACTCAGGTAACATTTACTTTACGCAAAGACAAATATCCAGCATTGAGTTGAAACAAGAAAATAAAACAAAATATCTTAACAACCGAACATCAAATTCAGAAAAATGCACTAACTAATTGGCAGCACCTCATGTCTA
The DNA here is from genome assembly GCF_026250575.1 of Diorhabda carinulata. Lineage (NCBI taxonomy): Eukaryota > Metazoa > Arthropoda > Insecta > Coleoptera > Chrysomelidae > Diorhabda > Diorhabda carinulata. The sequence continues at coordinate 13,240,997 of NC_079464.1, read as the reverse complement.
AACATTGAAAATAATCTGCTCCTATATAAGGTAATGGATCTTGTGGTAAGACACGCGACTTGCTGAACTCCTTTCTTTGAACAAGGCCAGCAAAAGATAGCTCCTTACTTGAGATGGGCTTTAACCATTGAAGGGTATATTGAGTGGATCATCTTCGGTTAAATATCCTCATATACAACCGAAGATTTTTTCTCCTTTTGATGTTCGGGCAAGAGCAGTTTCAGATTTAACTGACAGTCAGGGACAAAACGGAATTTGAATTTGATTTATTTATATCAAAAAAGCTGCACAACTGGATGTTAAAATAAATTGACAGTTTTCCGAGAATAGAATGGTAGTTCCTTAATTAAATCATCGTTTAAATCTATCACTTTAACCAAAATTGGATAACTCAATTTAATCTTCAGTTCTCATTTACTTTTTTCTTGATACTTTCTCTAATGCAACAGCTGTTGCCCTTTCGGCTACAATACGTGCTGTCCATTTGATATAGTAGATTTTTTTCTTTTTTTGGGATAGCAAGACCTTGCTGCTGGCCCTATTGTTTAATATAATTTGAAATATCAAAAAATGTTGCAGAACGAGCTTAGGAACACTATAAAAATTCCAAGAAACAATGGCGGATGGAACATATAGAAGAAAAAAGCTACAATTCTTCCAGGTTATGGAGGTGAAGTGAAAATTCAAAAATAACAATTCTAAAAAAATATACCAATATATTGAATTGTTTGAGCCCAGACATGTTAGTAGCGACAAACGGTAAGGCGACAATGATTGAGAAACGATGATGAACTTAAGCTGGAGCTACCAAGACTTGAAGAAGATAGCCATGCACTGCAAGGACGAAAAACAATTGAATAAAAATTTGTCGTTGTTTGTGGTGAGTTCGAATTCGCTGTCCTCTACGAGTTGCAAACGTTCTTTTTTTACCTTTTAAGTCAATTCGTAGGAACAGTTCAATATGGCATAGGTCCGAAGATTTTTTAAGTTATTATTTCAAGGGAGTAAACCAGAAACAGAAACAGAAATTTTTTCGTTCTTTGATATTGTTCTTGAGATATTTAATAGCTTGTTAGAGGAGATTTCCGACATACAGATCTCAGACGAAGGAGACTCGATTAGAAAACCTGCTATAAATGAGTAATGATCGCGTGTGGATGTGTGAAACAGAAATGAAAAGAATAAATGAAAATTGTTCCTTTACGCATATCTCGACCTAATTTTTGAAACGTGTGTCAATATATCTTTGCAAATTGAGATACGGCCGAAAAAAATGTTATCAAGTGAAATATTAAATCAGCCGAAATATTAACAACTATTTTTGGATAGATAAGGTACTTGATATACTATTTTTTTTAAAGACCAATACAACTATCTTATCTTACTAATGTTCAACAAGCGAAATTCTTCATTACTTCGATTTGGATATTGCATAATCTACGAAATTTGATATCGTTATCTAATGTTTGTGAAAAAATACACTCCCTTACCAATAATTCTATAATTTAGTATGATTGAACCATTGAACCATAGATGGGCAGAAATATTACCAAAATACTAACCAAAAATGATTTTCGTTCTTTTAGTATTGAGGTTTGACTTTCCCTATACTAGGTACTCGCAAGCAAGAAGATGCCGTAGATAAATTTTTCTAAATTATTAATAAATTCATAGACAATTTTTATAATGTTTGTAAATGGATTGGTATAGTCGGCGATACTAGACTAAACTCTAGTTTTAGAGGTTGTTGTTGTAGATTCTAATTGGTTGGCGACAAAGTGATTTCGATTTTGTAGTATAAAATAAAACATGAAATGAAAAATGAACAATTATATATTTTCAATTTTGCTCAATGACCTTTTGCCACCTTTCTTCCAGCTTGATGATTCCGTGTTCTGGTCCTTATCAGCGAAAAACTGAACCAGGTGCGATTGAAATTCATCTTCATTTGTGAAAGTTTGACCATTCAAACAATTCTACAAACTTCGAAATAAATGGTAATCAGAGAGTATCATATCAGGTTTCCAACAGTTTCCCACGAGTGGCCAAAGAAGATGTGCATTATCATGATGGAACACTAAACCTTTCCGATTCCACAATTCTGGCCTATTTTCTTCGATTTTCCAGTTTCATTAATTTTTGACAGTAAATATCAGAATTGTACGTTCGGTACCTTGGAAGCAGCTAACAAAACACATCTTTTTTTTTGTTTTTTCTCAGCTTTCAATGTGGTTTGCGCTGATTCATCGTATTTGCTTCATGATGCTCACATTTGAGGAAAAAATCTTCAGAAAGGAATTTTTGATAACAATTCTGACGCGTACGATCTATTAAGCAATCAGTTCCGTAAACTTCACATATTTCTTCGTGAGCCATAGCAACTTTCTTTCCTTTACGGAAATAAAGAAGTAAAATATACTGAAAATGTTCGTTCATTCAAAATTAACTTTCAACTTATAGTTTTAATGAAAATTTAGCACTACTTGCTTTTAAAGTAACGTCAATGTGACCAGTATCACGTGACAAAGTACAGCACTAACATAAGTTATCTAGAGAATAAAGCAACGCCCTCTATAAGTAAAAAGCGAAAGTACTTAGTTACCCCAGAAGCTATGGAAATATGACATAATAATAAATATTCTAAATATTCTTAGAATCCAGCATTAGTAGTCTTTGAGACGACACCTTTCCGGTTAAAGGTTTAGCCTTTATACATAACTATTAACTAATATGCAAATAACAAGAGATTTATATATAAATGTTCCCAGAATAATGGATATCTGAGATTATTTAAAACAGTTCAAATCAATTTAATGCATTGACTGTTAACGTAATGCTGCTAGATAAGATCATAATTCAAGTCAGCATAGCGACTGCAATCGATGTGTTGAGGATGAACTTTGTAATAACACTACACTCATCAACGCCTTTCAACTATCTTATCTCTAATCTCGAAAAAATTCACCTTCGCTCATTAGATGTGCTGTATCGAAATTTATACCAAAATTTTTATCTGAAAAAAACTCGTTGCGATGTGAATTTATTTATCTGGAATGCGCGTCTCGTACGTACAGGGTGTCAAACATAAGGTGACCCATTTATTTTTCTCAAAACCTGTGAGAGTTACCAAAAAAATTCAAGTACAAAAGTTCTCAGTATTTAAACGAATTTTTAGATTGTTGACTTTTGGATTATACATGGTCTCTTCATTATCGATATCAACTTTGGAATTTTAAATAGTACGCCCTATATTTTATTGCGTTAGAAAAATAAAACTACATATGTGAGTTCAGTAAAAATTTAAAAACGCCGAAGAGGCAATACGTCTTCTGGGACAGATACATCCCTGTCCCAAGAAAACAAAAAAAAAACACATTGATGAGGAAGTTGTGTCATCGGTTGACAAAAATACCGATGAGGAGGGTAAAATAGATGAGGATCTCGATAGGGAGCTCTTCGAACAGGAAATAAGAACACACCAGCAGATGGTTGATGAATCTTTTTCATCTGTAAAGCATTCGACCATGGTGGAAGAAAGGGGTGACGAGGACGAAAGTAGCAGCGACTTCCACTTTCGGAAGTCGGACTTGTATTCTATCCTGCTCGGGGTAGAAAAAAAGATCTGCATCCAATATTGGGGTCAGAGCACGGCTACTAAGAAAGAGAAAAAAGGAAAAAAGGGCGGAAGGAGGAAAACTCCAAAAAAGATTAAACGATTAGCGAAAAATGTATTTTTAAACACAATTTATTAAATTTTCGTGATTTTCGAGTCTAGAATCATCTTTTCTTAGTGTATGAGTTTCGTAAATAACAAAATCTCATTTTTTTTTAAATGATACACGTTTATTACGAGGTCTGGCTATTAAATACCGAGACTGGTTACGAGTTTAATAATAAAAATTATTCTACATTCGATTGCTCCCCTTCAACATACTCCCCTTCCCTCTCCATACGTTTTTCCATTGATCGAAACAGTGCTGGAGGTCTTCTTTGGTGAGTGCTTTTAAGAACTCTACCGTTTTTTGCTTTACCGCTTCCATCGACTCAAATCGGGTCCCTTTCAATGCAGATCTTCTTCTAACTATTCTAACCTTTCAAGGAAACTCGTTGACGCAAGAGTTTTTGGTCAGGAGTCAGATTTTTTAGCACCAGCTTCGCACAGACTTTTGCCATGTGTAATTCCTCGTATAAAATTTTTCTAACCGTTTATCGGCGTTAATAGCTTCAGCAATCATCCGGATGCTCATTCGACGATCTGCACGCACAATTTAATTGATTTTGGTCAACTGTTTCCGGGGTTGAAACAGTCACAGGGTGACCTGGGAGCTGGTCATCTTCAGTGCTCTCTCGGCCCTCACTAAAGCGTTTACACCACTCATAAACACGCACCACAGATAGATAATTATCCCCTTATGCCTTTAGCAACAATTTATAGTACTCAGTCGGAGTTTTTTTTTCAATTTAACGAGATATTTGAGATTGGTAAGTTACTCCACGAGAAAAGGACACGTTCGTTTCAAACCGTTATTGTACAAATACTATAATAGTGACGGAAACGTGTTTTGGGACGTGCATAGACAAGATATCTAGGTACCCAACGCACTACTCGTTTTATACCCCTCCTGTCTAGTGCGCTCTCTAGGCACGCAGTCTCGTTATTTAATAGCTAGACCTCGTATACCTTTAATAGAACGCACATAAAAATAAGAATTATTTCATACATACATAGAGACATTCGAAGAAACATTTTATCTACATCTCGAAAGAATTGAAGTATGAATATGTGGAAAATTAATAAAATACACTGAATTCAAAGATCGGCATTTTACAATTCTTTTTTATGTATTCCCCATAATCAATTTCCTCTGGTAATTTTCCTTTCAGATTTACCACTGTATAATTATTCCTATTTTCATACACCCTACACAAAAAAATCCATCAGCGTTAAATCGGGACTCCTAGGAGGTCCATTTCTACAGATATTTATATTATATATTAAATTTTTTCGACGACATTTAAAAATGGGTTATATTTAACTGAGAAACATTCTATTAATTTGAAACCCGTTATTTTATAATTTGAACCCTTGTTTATTAATTGTCCGGTACGCCGCTGGAAGGTAAAGCGTCGAAATCGAGCCGGCGACGACGGTGGTAAAGAAACAGTCCTCGAAACCAATCATACACACATACACACAGCGGACATTGAAACCGAGAAAACGGACGGACATACGAGGAAAGAAGAAGAGAAGAAACATATCGTATGCATGTGCCGTTCGTGCCCGACGAGTAGCCGAACTAGTTCGCGCATATGCAGTGCCTGACCTACCCGACAGTGGGTTTGCTGCACATAGTCCGTCGCCCTAAAACGGGGCCATAAGGGCTTAAAGCGGACGCCGGTAAATATACAGTTGTGATCTTTTTTTGTTCTCCTCGTTCCTCTTCTTCGCCATATTTGATGGATAATTTTTTTGATGTAGTGTTTTTATACGTAAAACGGTTCGTTATGTTCTGTTTTGTGTTACATGGTTTTCTTTGTTGGATATAGATGAAATATGCACTTGAAGAATATACTATCATTGGTTAGTAACAGTACGTCTTATAAAAATTTTAAAAATGTTTTTCAATTGAATTATACACTTTAGAAAGCTTATATGACATATCATTAATTTTTTCACTCGATTACTTTTTGAATTTGTTCTGCACTTCAAGATCTAATACCTAATTCATGATGCTAAGCTAGAAACCTTTGAAGCAAAGTTGAATTCAATTGCATGCAGGCTTCGATATCTGCTTCATTTTATAAGTTGCTAAACACTCATCAATCATTCAACTTTAAGTAAATGCAAAACGATCAATATATTTTCCTACTCAAAATATCTTATGATATAAAAGAAGATAAATCTTTTTCTATCATCATTATTTATACCTATTGAATTTTTTAAGTTTATTATTGTCGTAATAAAGATTATGGAAAAATGGAAAAATGTTATGATTTCAATTTCGATTATTAAAAATATTACACGCTTTTCATTCATTGATATACTGTACCCGAACTGATTTTTGCTATTTTTTCTGCCTTTCTCTATACGATTAACAAATATTTACTAATATTACCTCATGTAAGCGTTAGATTTTTTTGCAATTTCTCTTTTTGTCTTGAAAATCTCGTAAAATGAGCGCTGCTACTATTTGAATTTTGTGATAGACAAATGAGAACAAATATTTATAGTTGGATATGTAACTTGGTTATCGAAAAGCGCTTTATTAAAGGTAAACAGTTCACTATCAGTCTCTGAAGACGATAACTTGGTTATCGAAACGCTCTTCATTAAAAGTAAACAGTTTACCTTCAGTCTCTGAAGACGATAACTAGGTTATAGAAACGGGGGATAGACAGTGTAATTGTCAGTGTTGGTATAAACAGCCACCTCCAAAACATGTGATTTGAACCGCTTCTTCAGATATAGGAAAACGTTGACCTCGCAATTTATTTTTGATCTGCGAAAAAAGGAAACAACTAAACCAGGATTGTATATCAAATCGATTTTTTGACAGTTCAAAAACGCTTTTGTTTGAACTGATATATGAGAGCTTCTATTGTCGTGGTTGATTGTTGCGATTGATTACCCCACTTCTGGCAAACCAATGCTGGTATACCATTCAAAATTGACCGCTTTTGACAACCAAATATTCACGCAATATTGAATTTATGCGATTGGAACTAATGTCAACTATGTTTCAATCTCACGGTATGTCACATGACGATCTTGCAATATCAGTTAACGCACGACCTTAAAGAAATTCATCCGGAAGTGCGACCACGATTGAATCAGCAAAAATCCGAGCGAGTTGATTGTTTCATTTTGATTGAATGTTTTAATTCCAATTTTTATCCAAGATTAATGTTCCAAGTTCTGTAAACAGCTCAAATAGCACTCGTTCACCATTAAAACTGTCAAAATTTATGATGGCAATGTTGTATTTGACATAATCACATCAGTGAAGCAAAATCTCAAAAACTTAAGTAACAACCCTTGTATATCAACCCATATGGTTAGCATTCTACCCTTCAAATTCTTCTTGAATGAAATTTCTATAAAAAATATCTTTAATGTTGTACAATTTTGTACCGAATACACCAATTAATTCACGTATTCGATACTCTTAACGAAGATATTAACATCAGAAATAACTCATGATCTCATGAGTTATTCTCATCTCTTTAAACTCTAACTCCTTCTCGTTTCTTGATTAATTTTCATTCTGTTTTTTCCCCTTTAATCTATGTTACCAAATATGTTTCGGATAAATTTTAGATTTCTCTGATGGTTCAGAAACCTGTAATTTATCTTCTAGCATCACCAGCTCATTACAAATGTCTTGAGTGAAATCTGTATTTGTTTTGTAACTAATATTCAACACTTTTTCATTTGTGATAATCGTAAGTACTTCTAACTCTACATGATGGTGGTTATAACTATAGGTAAATATTTTGAATGTTCTTGGTGTTAACAACAAGGTTTTTAGTGCAAAATAACAATTGCGAGGTATTGCTTATCTCTAATCCCTCTGTATAATATGTTAAATATGTTCCTAAAAACTATTTTGCCCATTGTTTACAAATTTATTTGTTTTGTGTTGAAATATTTAAAATGTATTATGATACTTTTAGATTAAATACAAATCTCTTGTCCCTCGTAACATCACCCATTGCTTTTATATTTTAATGTTATAATGAAATTGTAAATGAAGGAAATTGTTGTTTGTAACTATTGAAGGACAAATATCTCTCGAAACGGACTGAATGCACAAACGGCGTTAAACACAATGTGTCAGCCATGACCCAAAAATAAGTTCCACATTCATTCAACATGTTGATAGCAGTCCTTGGATACTCGACAGCAAAGATCAACAGATTTACGATAGTTACCAAGTTGTTTGTAATTTTGATTATTTTTTATTCCAATAACAGGGTGATTAAATATCAAAATAAACGATTTCTACTAATCACTTCTGAAATAATTTCGAAATCTTATATTTCGAAAATATATTCTGCCGTTCTTCAAAGGAGATAACAACTACTTTCTTGGCTAACGCCTCGACGAATATTGAATTACATCTCCTCTGAAGAGCGTTATGTAAATCGACATTTTTGTCTATATTAACATCTCCAATGTTAAACCACTCTGATGATATGTAATAACGTCGAAACTAATCAGTGGTTACAAACCTCTCCTTGCAACTACGAGTCATTGGGGATGTTAATATCGATTAATAGGTCGATTGACATCACGCTTTTCAGAGGAGATGTAATTCAATATTCATCGAAGCGTTAGCCAGGAAAGTAGTTGTTTTCTCCTTTGAAGCACGGCAAAATATATGTTTGTTATGAGTGAATATAGGAAAAAATTCCAGAATTGTAATAAAACTAATGTCACAAAGTTAAGAGAAAAAAATAATTTTTATTTAGAAAAAAAAATAATTTTAACTTATTGAAAAATTGAGATACTGAGATAGTATTAGAAATTTGAAAGTTCAATAAAAGCATAGAAATTTAGAACACAAAAAAATGAAAAATTCGACAAAAATCATATTTTGAAGCTGCACAATAAAATTTATATAAGAGAATGATTTGGTCTGACCTTTTTGATGAACCATTCAAGAGTTTTCATATTCTAAACTCAAAAAACAAACTTTCCAATGTCAATCATACGGAAAATTGAAATTTATCATGCGGGATATCTTAATATTAGCAGGATTTTCTCTCAACATTTCCAACAATATTTTCGATACATTTAAGATAAAACGGCCGATAATTCAAAAACGGCCGAATTGATTTGGCTGAAAATTGATGGTAGCTTAGAATTAGGAAAATTACATGAGACAACTTTTCATCTTAAACAGCTAAATTCAATGTTATCTAGGGTTAAGTATGATCGATAATTCAACAATTAGAAGTTTTGAAGTTGATAGTTCAATGTGATTGTTTCGAGTTTCTATTAGCTTATCATGCCGATATCATCATTAACAATGCCGCAACCAAGACGATCTAATCAAGGATTGAAGAAGACAACAAGCGATTGGAAGGAAGCTACTTCGTGCTTCTCAATCACAAGAGCAAAGCGGGACAGCCCGCGAAACAGCTTGGTTGGCAATTCGAAATTGTGGATCAAACATCAGAGATAACTTTTAACACACAAGAAGAAATTTCTGAAGTATTGATCTGAATCGAGCAGCGTTTCGATACGATTGCGGCACTGATTATTGGACTAATGGACGTCTTTTGCTAACATTGTCAGGCAGTGAAGATTTATGGTTTGTGCCGCCTTAATGAGAATGTGAAATTGCCATTACATGGTTTTTTCCAAATGACCTAATTTGAGGTAGATATTATTGAAAAACGAGGATTTAATCCGACATTTAAGGTACTTATTTATTTGGATATGCTTGGATTACCAGCACACAATTTGAAACTGAAGGTTGGTTGCAGTGAATACAGGTTTTGGTAAAATGGAACGTGTGGATGGTGCGGCAAGTTCACGGGTGGGAAGACCATCTGTGTTATTTATTCTTGCGCTTGATAATAACACAAAAAATATCGTTTATCACAAGATACTTCAATATGAGTACAAAAATACCTGGCAAAAGCAAAATTATTAAAATACTTATTTTTTTAGTTATATCTATATCTTAATAAAAATTTAACTTGATAAAATGCAGAATTTATTGCTTCTAGGGGGGATTGGCCAGCTGAGAGTTTGTTTCATGCATTTTGTTGAATTTCTGACTCGAAATTGATTCATTATGACTATTTATGTTTATTACGATTTCGTTCATGATCAAATTCCATCTGCTTGGTAGAAATAGAAAAAGAACTTGTTCCGCATGTCTTCCACCATAAAAGGTTTCTCGAAGAGATAATCCGCGATTGAAAAAAAAAATTCACTAGAGCTATCTCAGTGGAAAACTATATTTTTAGACGATGCCATCTGAAAGTTATTCGTTCTGTATTCATTTACGTACCGAAAGTTACGTTTTGAGTGTTCCATGTGGTGAAAGTGACAGTTCCGTACTGCAAAACACTTTCGGGACCCCCTGGAGTAGCCACTTCAATGCTGACAGTTTCATTTCGATGATTTTGCATAACCTTAAATTTTTAATTTTCTGAAATTATTTGTTTTATCCGAAGTTTCGTCTAAATTAATGAATAACAATGAATGATGATGAAAAAGAAAACATCAACGATGAAGAGTTACTCGAATCCACTCCACCTGATGTTTATAGTTCTCTATTATTTATTTTCTTTCCTCAGTGCGCCGTCTAAAAAAAGGTTGTTAATCTCAATTTTCAGACTCGTCCAAGGAAGTAGCACATTCAGTCCTTGGCATACAAATAACTATTGTTTGATTCATTTCCTGGGTTAATTGATTTATAATTGTTTGTTTTATATTGTTTGTTTGCCTATGACTTCAGAATCAGTTCAGTTGGAAACGTAATTCTGGAACTTTCAATGGGACTTGATTCATGAAATATATAAATTTCAGCACATAACCCTCTTCAGTAATCATCTTTCCCTCACTTCAGTATTGGGAGTCTGAATTGAATATTATGTTAATGACAGGACTAATATGTACCATGAAGAATGCCTATTCAACATGAATCATTTTTAGCGATTTTGCATGTATAAAATTTCACTCGTAATGCAAAATGTTCAATTTGATCCATTCTAAATCTAATTCGAGATAGAGAAGCGGTTTAATAATAATAATAAAATTATTTTTGTTCAGATAATCAAAAACTGCCGATTTTTTTTATATAGCTATATGAAAAGTTATCGAGAAACTAAGGACACTCATAATTGTATTAAAAACAGTACTCAGATGATATTTCGGATGACAACCTTCATCATCAACTATTTTTTCTACATAAGTTCAAACAAATTAATTATTTGTTAATATTAGTAGTCCCCAAAATACACGGGGTACTTTATATGTAAGAACCGTTTTTCATTTGAATAGTAGAAAAAATTAATTGTATTACAAAGTAAAATATGAATCGCCTTTCAATCATTAACATTTCAAACAGCCTTTGAGTCCCTCCCTCAAAGAAATCTGCTTGTTGATCTTGAAACCAATAAGTTGCAGTTTATTTAAATTCAACATTTTCCAAGACCTTGACACTCAAAAATTCCCCAAAGTCTTGACGCAGTTGAAAGTCTGGACTGTATGTTGGATGATCTTGTATTTCCCAATGAAAATCCTCGAGTAATGTCTTTGTAAGTCTGAGTATTATCGTGAAACAATTTTCGTGGTCGTACTAAAGTATTTCATGACAATCACTGAATTGACATTTACTATTTTGAGAGTAAGACGCGATACCCGGTGGCAATATTAATCTAGAACTTCACTATTATATGAAACATAATTTATATCATCCAGTAGATTTCCACTACAAACTACCACAAACAGCAAGACGAAATTTTTAGTATTTAAAAATCGAATTACCAAACTAATAGTCGGCGGGATTACCGATTAACATGGCGACAAACGAAACATTGACAAATGACGTAAAATGTAATAGCGACATACTGAGAAATTTGTGAACAGTGGCTGACCTTAAGCTGACGTCACTTGACATGTTTCCTGGAAACGGTGTGCAATCAAGTCACTTTAAAAATGATTCTCCTACCATTCCAATATCTGCACTTTCTGATGTAATATGTATATTTTGAATTGAATGAAAACGAGCCTCTTTCACACATTTCCACTATTCTCTAAAGCCCAATCCAGACAATCCCCTAGAGTACACGAGGGAATGCGAGTTCGAGAGTGTGGACTCGTCTTGTCTCACTTTCCCTACCCTATCGTTTCACTTTGTGTCGATTTATCCGAAGCGAGTCAAAGAAAGTTTTTTTTATGTAAAAGAGGGTGAACCTTTTTAAATTTGAGAAATGCCTGTGGATATTGATCTTCAACTTCCGTAGATTACAGTGTTCAGGAAAGACATGCCTTGGTAGGCGATTCCACAGGCTTGTACTCCTCCAAAGAAAAGAGTCTTGATAAATTAACATTCTGGACATTTGATGGCGAATTCGATGTTTATGAATCACCTCTGCTTGTCGAGTAGATCTTGCAATTACTACCCTAGGTGGGATTGTGTGTGATGGCGTGGTAGTAATGGTAAAATAGCTTCTTTCTATGCTCTAAGTCCAAGTTTGCTAAGTATGCTCTGGAGCAATACTCCAAAGATGGACGTATCTCAGCTTCATAGAGGATTAGGTCTTGAAGAGGGCTCCAAGTAGACATGGACTGAGTAGTGGGTAAAACTACAAATATAGGTATTACTTTTTGTGGAGTGCGATGAAGTACAGAAGTCATCTCCATTTTGCACAGTGTGAAAATCTAGAGTAGATTGAAATTTAGTTGACTACAATATTTGAATCCAAATTTATATGTTTTGTAATAACTTTCTAATACTGATTGTTTTTTAATTTCCAATCTGACAAACTATTATCAGGTGATTAATTTGTCATGGTTGATTAGAAGAAGGAAGATCTATCTTTTATACCAAGTGATATGTTTTCTGTTCATAATAAAATTTTTGTAACAACTTTTCTGTATATGCCCATCTATCGTCTGTTTTAAAAGTAGTGATACGATTTATTCCATCCTTGCGCACCTCTACCGTTATATATCTCTATTCATCGAATATTAGAAAAGTAATATCAGTATCTCTACTAGAAAATTACACCTAGTTCGTGATGTGCATAGGTCAGTTAAGTAATTAGTTCCAATTTTCTTCTTCTTCGTTTTGGAAGCCTCTGTAGTGATTATTCGCTTGCAAGTAGTCGACTTCCGACAGCAAAATGTTTACTCCGTCCAGTTTTAGACACGCTCTTAATTGGATACATTCTAATTAGGAGAGGCATTTTATGTTCAAAAAATATCTGCACGAATAGTATGAGATTTTGATCATTATGAAGTTATTAATACATTTACGTTATCTCCGCCGAAGGGAAAATAATACCTTTAGGGGGTATAACTACTACAATTGACAAATTTGACGTTTCAATCAATTATTATCGTTGACGTTTATTAAAAGTCACAATGGATCGTTTATCTGAAAAATAACGAATTGAACAAATCAACAAGAAACGTGTAATATCCTAATAATAATTTATATCCTAACCGAAATGCAATAACAAGATCTACTATCAATAAATTAGTAAAAAAGTGTAAGAAACTGGTTCAGTAAAAGATTTATCTCAATCAGGGTGCAGAAAAATTGCATCAACTGAAAACAAATCTTTAGATGTCCTGTTAGGAGATGATCCACATTTGAGTACTGGACAAATATCCAAGGAACTTGATATTTCGCTAATATCCTTAATAAAAATTTTACCTGATAATAATTTCCATGCATACAAAGTAACGTTGATTCAAGAATAGTCAGATGATGATTTTGATAGACGTAAAGAATTTGTAGACATAATGATGAACAAATGTTACAATTAAAACGATCTAAATGGAAATGGAAACGTAAATCGGCATAATTGAAGATACTAGTCACGTAACAATCTTCGATGGATGCGTGTATCTCGCACCCAATATCCCGAAAAACTGAATGTATAGGCTGGGTCGTGAAGAGTTCGCAGACCTAATGTTAGTGAATATACAACTGCCTGAGCATAGCATTTATGTTCAGCTTCACGCTGATATAATGTTTTTTGTTGTTTTTTTCTCGAAAAATTTTGACATATGTAACTCCAACTACAGAAGACCAGAGAGAAATAGTCCACGATCGGCTAGCAACTCCAAAGAGCACAATTTTCAAAAATTTTTACAGCACCTGTCGTCGAGAATCTCCCCGTAGTTGTCCATCTTGCCAACTACTTGATATTAAAACACTTACTGATGTTACCTGTCAAAAGTGATTGTAAAAGGAAATCGCATCAAAATAAGTCCTAGAATAAGATTCTATTTTGCGATTTTTCTAATTTTGTGATTTTTTTAAAGAGCATGAAATTCTGAACAAACCCAAACACGTTTTTTGTCCACCTTGCAGTGATTTTTTAGTTAAAATTCCTGGGCTATAACTTCAGCCGTGTAAGTTGGACTGAATATTCATACAATTAGATGATAAATAGTAAAATAAAGTTTTTTACTTATAAAATGTTGAGTATAATTTATTTTTTTTTTTTGGAAAAAAATCAATTAAATTTTATTATGGTTCCATAAAACGACACAGGCCACAACTTCTCTTTTAAAGTGGTACGAGTAGTTGCTTATATGATTACATCAGATTCGTTTATCACATCGCCACTAAAACAGAGAAATTTTTCACAAAGTCTAGACAGAACAAAAAAAAGTAAACACGAAATGTGCATTAGCCATTCGCTCGGTTTTTTTTTTGACATGGGGAATAGAAGGACGTAATGGAGAAGCAAAAATATTGGTAGTACAACGTTCACTGAATAAAATAAATTAATTTTATAATTTCGGTATAAGAGTTAACAGCACGCCAGTGGATAATTTCTTTCAAAATTTCAAATATTCCGCGTAGACGTACATTAATGAATATTCCCGATTACCACTATAAAATATGACATATTCCATACAATTTCTCCTTGTTGAAAATTTTAAATTGCAAACAAGCTCAACACGGAAACCAACGATCGGCATAACTGTGGGTAATGAAAAATTTGAGAAATGTGATGGTGGGGTGCGAGGAGCGCACGTGTATCGAGCGCACAGGCACATTTAAAAAACATTTCGTGTATCTAGCGCACACTATCAGAGAGATCGTTCGACGAGCGCAAAAGAAAATTTGATCTGTCCAAGTGAGTCCCAGAGATAGACAAAACTACAAACTTTTCAATAATTATCATTAAGACAAAACGAAAAACCATTAGCAAGATTTTTTAAAATGAGCAAATGTTTAATATTTTATAAAATATTGAACAAAAATCAATAGAAAAAATTATTTTTTCTAAGAACGAGTGAATTTTTGTTATTAGGTTCAAAATAATTAAAAAATTATGTGTATCTTGAAAGTTCCACAAAAAGCCATTTAATTTAAGAATGATTAGGTTTGGTTAGGTTGATTTAGGTTAGGTTAGATTTGGTTATGTTATGATATGTTAGGTTAGGTTAGGTTAGATTTGGTTATGTTAGGTTAGGTTAGGTTAGGTTAGATTAGGTTTGGTTATGTTAGGTTAGGTTAAGTTAGTTTTGGTTGGGAAATTTTCATAATTTTACTATAAGTATTTTGCCATATACAGATTGCTCTAGCTCGTCGTGGGGCATTGAGATTTAATCACACGTTCAGCACGTTCAGAAAATGTGATGGATATAATTCGTATGTTTCCGAAGATGTGAAAAACGGACGAAAAATTCTTTTCGACATTGACATACATTATTCATTATCTTCATTACACGTTCTTGATCTGGAAACCTTTGATTGTGAGCTTGTCGCTACATTCATAAAATAGAATTTGCACTGCTTCATTTGAATCTTCCGGATGTGAATTAATCTGGAGTGTTCATTTTTGTTTACATAACTACATCTAGTGTTCTCATCTGTACTTTGTCCTCAATTTTATGTCTGTTATTGTAATATAAAGGCAATTGTGGTAACAGGTGGCAGGATGTTTCATTCGAGACATTAATTGTTAATAAACAATATCATATACTTGTCTTGCACTGAAAGTTAGTAGAACGTGAACTATTGAGAAAATTTGGAGAAATGAACAGATTTGTTCAAATTTTTCATTGAGTATTTCTGTCAAGTTTTGATGAACGTCTTCCTCCTCAAAAGTCTGTAGGGTGTCAACTTGTTCAAGATGAACACCCAGAGTAATAGCTCTAAATGAGCCTTAAGTGGATCTTGGTTTCTAATAGCTTTCTGACATAACCATAAATTCAAGTTCACAAATCTTATTTAAAATTATATATTTATTGTGGAATGCTTTTATTTACCAGAAATTAGTTCTAGTTGAATGAAATATCTGAAGAATTTGTAAATTACAAGCCGGTTTAAATTATCAATGATTGTATATGATTGAATGTAAAAGGAATATACGAGGGTTGCTACTTGAGTTTCGATATATGGCAACACTGGTGTAAATATGTCAAATCTGACATTATCATCATGAAGTTTGACATTTGTAATAGTGAATGGTTTTCATACAAGGGCTATTTGATTGAAGAACGAACATTTTCGTGCGATGATTTTCTATTATTTTCGACATTGATTAAACTAACAGTAGTGTACAGATCAAGTCGTTTTAACTTTTGGTGATGAAGTTCCATCTCGAGCTACCGTGTTTCCGAGATGAATTCCGTAAAAATCGTCTAGAATTGGCTGTTGTACCAGAAGATATCTATGTTGTATGTAAACTGATGCAAGATCGTCATGTGATGTTGAAGCATACTTGCCATTTAGGCTTGGTTGTCAAAAAGATTTGTTCGCGTTGGATACCGCAAACAATCGCCCGTGTCGATTAGTGCAAAGATATGCTGAAAAAATCCAATCATGGGCTTAAAAAAACGTCTTGCGCACGAAACACTTGGAAGCCAATAGTCGCCAACTGTCAAACATGAATCAGTGCTACCAACCGACCACCTACTTTATGGTGTAATTTCCCTAGAGGAAATGGTATAAAACACTTGTAACAAAAGGCAATTCCAGCATTAGCTTCAATTTGGAATTTTGGGTAAAGTGAAAAGCTATCTATTACTTGTACTTTGATATACTATTTTGGAATTCAAAAACGTTTTTCTTTTGCGAATTGCCATAATGTATTTAGGGTAATATTTCTTTAGAATGATTTTCTATTTCAAATTTTGGTTTTCCTATAGCTTTACGTGTTCTTCGAAGCTCGCCATATGTTTCTTCTTTAATAACTCTTCAATTCTGAATGGTATACCGGCATTTATTTATCAGAAGTGTTAAAAAAAATGAGGGAAACCAATTACAGAAGACGAATCTTTCTCCACCACGACAATGCGATCTTTCACACATTAGTTCAATGTTATTTGTCTATCTCAAAATTTAAGTAGCAACCCTCTTATAACAAATAGTTTCTAACTGATATTATGAATTCAACTTATCGTTGAAGACGATTTTAATAACTGTTTATCGAGAAAATAATACAGTTATATGTACCATGCCTACCCCAACTAAGTTTATATAAACACTTGAGTGAATAAAATTGTAAACTCATGATATGATTTATTGTTTTCATGTCTACTCAGTATTTACACATAAGATACGTGCTATTATAATTCATATTTCATATTGATCACTTATTTGAATAATACTGATAATAAAAAATTATTTTACGTGCAATTTACTTGTCAATATCAATATACAGTGTGACTCATTTCGATTGGAAACATACATGTAGAATTCATTCAAGTTCAATTCAAATATTTTTATAAGTTTGGTATACTATAAAAATAATGGATGTATCGTGTGAAAACTTCTATCTAGTCAACCTGCTTATTACAGCTGAAATACTAATAGTAACATCATAAAAATTTCTACGTTTCGGTTTTCGGATACGATTTTTTTAACTAAAATTTTTTCAAAGATTTGTTATTTTGAATAGAAAACCTTGTATATTAATACATTTTTGAAATCTACGTGAAATTTTAGTATACTTTTATCTAAAAACTTTCTTCCAAAAATGCATTATTTTTGAGTTGAATTTTTTTGTAAAAAATTTGACCGTGGCAGACCCTTATAAATTATTTTTTTACGAGGATATCCTTAAAGATATGAAAATTGTTTCTATTTTGTTGCTTTTAGCAAGGTCAGACGTATTTCAATCTATCTTGAAAAAATTTTCATTTTATACAGTATTTGTATAAAAAGTGATCAAAGTTTAACTTCATAAATATAAAATGATCGAAAAGTCTTCTGTATTTCAATATACTATTCTGGAATTGTGAGACTTTTTTTTCAGAAGTTTTCAAAGTCTATTTTGACTCAGTTCAGGGTCATCCTAATCTCGAACCGTAACAAGAATTTTATCTGTTTTTTTTTATTTGAAAAATTGAGAATTACTATCAGGGTTCGAGGATTTGAGTCTTCCAGAATGCACAGGTACTCAAAAGAAAGTGTAATATTCAGAGAATTTCTAAATTTTTGCTTTAAAATTCAGGAGGTGATTGATCGTCCTCTTCGAAGAAATCACCCTTACTAAGAGCAATTTAAAAAATTAAGTGTTAATATGTTTCATATTCTTGTTATATAATGATAAGATCAAATTATAAACACTCATCTTATTTATTAACATTAGATTCAAAGAAAAAACACATTATTTTGAATTAAAATCCACTAGGGAGTTTGTCACACCCCAATCCACTCTCACATTCACTTAAACAAACAGTCACAGTCACACTCGAGCTAGAAGGGCAAGTTCCACCATTCTACACTGCCAATTACTGCTTATAGAAGTGTGTCACTCCAAATTTGGGCAAACCGCCGTCAGGCATTCCTTGGCAAGGAAGCTTTAGCTAATCAATGCTGGTTGGAGGTTCAGAATAACAAATTGAGTTTTTCTAGCTCTTCTCCTTCGTCGTCATCGATTGGGTACTATCCAATCTCCCACATTCCTTTGTATCGGTGTAGGCAGCTTGTTGTTACATAGCCTAGTGCCTCCACTATGTGTCAGTTGTGGTACGTCCTACATCGTATACCTGGAAGACTTTTGTAGTGAAGGTCGTCGTTGCATTTCAATTGTCTTAAGATGTGATGCCTTAACCCAGCGTGGCTTCCAGCAGATGTCGGTATATCTCACATCTTGGACATTGGTCCTCATCTTCGTCTACTCCGTTGTAAGTTGAGTACTCCAAGATCTCCTGGTACTTATATTTACATAGGTACGCCCGATAGCACCTATTCCCAAATAATCTCGTTAATTCGTACTTATAAAAATCAAGGCGATTCGGATTAATAAATAATTCGGATTACCGAAACAGTTGTTTTTATCAAAATCTTTATTATGAAACGCAAAAAGAATAATAATTACGAATAAGTAACAATAAAACAAATATTTTTAAAAAAGTAGCAATATGGTATGTATTAATTTTTAAAGTAATTTGTAATTTTTGTTTGCTTCACACATCTTTGAGCAACTTATTTTAGTGCCTCTAATATCTTATTATTATATTTTATAATAAAATATTGGCCAGATGTTGATTTACTGGCCATATCAATGATTATTTATTCTTGTCAATCTGACATAAAATTGATTTAAATTTGCAAAATATGTCAAAAGTCTTCACGTCAAATTGATAATGTGGTTTAGACTGCTCAAAAGAATAAAATAAATTTTTAGATTGTATGTAAAGTTTTAGGAACCAGTTGTACAAAAAAAAGGCAGTGAAATTGTTTTAAAATTAATCCTATATATCGATTTTAGACTTTTTCTGTTTTATCTTACAGATTGTAGAGATCTTCCAACCTCATATTCAGAGGCCAACACTTTCTCTCTTGTCAAGTCTTCCAAAAATTATATTTTTTTTGTTTTAAGGACAATATCTTGTGTTTTTTTTCAAGGGGCATTTTTATTTAAGCAAATATTGACATAAAAATCCACTTTTATCACCTAAAATGGTATTACAAAGATCTCAGTAATGTAAATGTGAGTCACAGATATAAACAGAAGGGTAATTGGGGGAATCCCTGAACATCTAGTCAAAATTTCTTTAGGAAATAGTCCTAAAAGTACAGGTTCTGATTATCGAGTACTATAAAATTCGGATTAGAAAGTATCCAATGTAATGAAAATGCTTGTTCGGATAATTGAAGAATTCGGATTATCGAATGTCCGGATTATCGAATATGAGCACTGTATTTAGCACTACTTTGCTTGCGTTGTGTCCACTAATGGACGTTGGAAATTAAGCGGTAGGTCCACATTCCCTTGGAAGACTCTTAAAACTTTTATTTGTTATCGTTGCATACTCGCATGAGTCTCCTCAGTTTTGATATGATGTGCATCTCCATTATTGGCTCTTGCCAGGCGTTAGATGTACTTCCTTTCCTCAATTAATTGGTAAATAGGTAATATTCCTGTAATTACCTCGGCGGTATTCTTCGAAACCGTGTGCCCGCGCGTCTTTGTAAGTTGGCGCGCTCATTTCTTTATATCTGTATGTAGAAACACGCGCAGTCTATGCGAATTTGTCTGTTTATCCACATTTTTGTGTGTATTTACGAAATTTTCGCGTATTTCTGATTGTTTTGACGAGCTTTCTGTTCTTCCGAGCGCAAGTATGTTTTCACGAATGAATAATTAGTATCGTGTTGAAACAAGAAAACGATAAATAAATATTTGATCAAAATCTGATTACAGCCCTTTAAAAGCTGGAAGATGTGATTTGAGTAAATATACTTATTTATATTCTTGAGCTTTCTGTTCACATAATAAAAGCACAAAAGTTTATTTAGCGATAATAAAAATAATAGTCTACAAACATATTTACACTCGCATACAAGCTTTAAATAAAATAATGACTCATAATGCTTCCTCTAAACTTTATGAATGAATAGTGTATTCGTTTTATCGTCTCTTTCAGCATTTCACCTCACATTTGCAAGCCGATTGCATGCAATTCTCGTTAGTAGTATACTAGAATACTAGCAGTAATTTTACAGGGTTATAAATAAGTTGTTAGTCATCGCTTTCCTTTTGTTTTATGTAACCTAGAAAGATTTTTAGTTCTATTATTAGGTAGATATGGAATTAACTCATAATTTAGAAGGTTTTTTATGTCTCTATATGAACATACATGCAAAACTTTTGGTTGTTAGTAAAAAATATACGATACGTTAACATAAATGAAAGTTTTCATTTGTTTCCAAAACTTGAAGAATTTATTAATTGAAAGCGCTTTAAAAATTATAAAAGAAATGTTAATGGCATCACTAGACATTAGATGAGTCAATCTATTTGAACTAACAACCGACTCCAATCGGCTTCAATGGATTGTTAATCGACAACATCTGGAACAACTAGACATCAAATCACCTAAATATACATGAATTGACGCGATTCGACCTTAGACGACGTCAGTAGACATCAGAAGACTCAATCGACTTCAATCGGCATCAATTGATTGTTAATCGACAATATCTGACACAACTAGACGCCAAATCACCTAAATATAAATGAACTAAAGTGATTCCACCTCAAACGACGTCAGTAGATACCGGAAGACTCAATCAGTTTGAAGTGACAATCAACTAACTTCAATCGGCTTCAATTGATTATTAATCGACAATATCTGACAAAAGTCGACGCCAAATCACCTGAATATACATGAATTAAAGTGATTCCACCTCAAATGACGTCAGTGGATACCAGAAGACTCAATCAATTTGAAGTGACAATCAACTAACTTCAATAGGCTTCAATTGATTATTAATCGACAATATCCGACAAAAGTCGACGCCAAATCACCTGAATATACATGAATTAAAGTGATTCCACCTCAAATGACGTCAGTGGATACCAGAAGAATCAATTAATTTGAACTGACAAACAACTAACTTCAAACGGCTTCAATTGATTGTTAATCGACAATATCTGACAAAAGTAGACACCAGTATATACATGAATTGATACGATTCGACCTTAAACGAAGTCAATAGATATCAGAAGACATCAATAAATTATGTTGAAAATGGAAAAATGTTCAGGTAACTTCAATTTTCTCCTGCACTACGATTACAAAACGGTTTCGCTACTGCATGACGAAATTCATTATGATTTTCAATTATATTTTCAAGATTAGGAATTCTAGACAAAAAATTGCCTTTTGACTTATGTAGGCATAGAATTTATCAAGATCTAAGAAATTGACTACCTTCCTGTTCATATATGAGATGCAATAGAATAGATTTCACCCTTATATTTATACTTGACTGTAACAGGGTCTGATAAATGATCTCCACACTGGGAATTATCGTGTGCGAATCGATGACTTTTCCTCCCAGCGAACTACAATTTTTTAAAGTGCGCATGCAATAAGTCCCTAAATTAATTCCGAATCAGACCCGCGATACATAAAAGTTTTATTATCAATAAATACTAATCACTTTTAGACTCATAACAACATATACTCGTTATCTTTCAGACGGATTATTTGAAATATATGAGGTAAATAACCTACCTCAATATTTTTTTCGATTTACCTAACCAAAAAAATATATATCAGTTCAATTATACAACGATAAGCTTTATTTTTATTCTATTTGCTGCGATCAACACTTGAGATAAACTGAATTTTATCAATATTTCAATTTAGTAATCGTTATTTTATTTTTGATGGTGTTTTATGGTGGTGTTTCTTTTCGGTTAGTGTGAATTTCAAAATAATGAACTGCTGCTACGGTAGGATTTTTTTCGTATTAGTGCTTTTAACTTAATAGCAAATACTCACATCTCCAAAAGTCTTGCTCCCCTTGTTATTTATATAAAAAAATATTTTTAAATCTATCAAATGTGCTTTTATACGAGTGTATTTGCAATATATTTAAGTGTGATAATGTAATAAAAAAAAACAAATTAATAGTCAAATTATCGATAACATGGTCAGCCATATTGTCCCGCTCTTCTTGGACGGCAGCAGTCAGATCTTGAAGAGTTTTCTCGATCGGATATTGCTCTGCCAATATAATCCCACAAATGTTGAATGGGATTCATGTATGGTGAATTTGCTGACCAATCTATTCTTTGGATATCTCCTTCCTCTAAGATGTTTTGTGGTCTGGCATTATGATATTGAAAAATGAAATTTGCTCCATATTCATTGCGCAAGTGGTGAACTAGCGTTTTTATAATGTTTTCAGCATATATGGTACCTGTCATTGTTTGCTCAATGACAATAAGTGGTTTGCGGCGATTATATATTAAATCCCACCAAAACATCACGGATCCATGATACGGAACAACATCTTTGGTAAAATTAAGTCGTTCCTGTCTACCTGGGCCTCTCCATTGTTGTAAAATCCAATCCCTGTGTTCTTGAGCCCATTGGGGATGGGCTGCTATGTGTCGTTGTGAAAATGCAGTTACTCTTCAAGGTCTTCTTGACCTTATATTTTATGAAAGTCATCTCCTTCTGATGGTACTTCTCGAAATTGCCCTTCAGTATGTTAGCAAAAAGTGTAGTGATTAGATGAACCTTCTAGATGTAAGGCCACTAAATAAACTCGGTGTCAAGTTAAATCGTTAAATCTGATTTCATTCACAAAAATTCATATATTATGGACTAAAATAATGTTGTGTTTCAATATTGTTTTTATTTTTATGATCAGGTACTACAAAATTTAAAAACAAAAAATGCGTTCCAAACATAGGCATGTTTACAAGGGAGACCAAGACTTTTGGAGATTTGTGTATATTCTAAACGCCTTTAGAGGCTTAGCCTAAGGTGGCATAATTTTAAGGGCAGTAATATTTTTTAAATGGCAGACGTTAAGACACGACAAAAATTCATCTCAAAAATTGGTTCAAATCAGTTTTTTATAAAAAAATTTCTATTGTATGTACACTGAGAAAACTTTTAACTCGATTTAAGAGAAAAATTTTCGCACCAAAAACTTTTCTTGGCTCGTGTAAATTTTTTTTCCATGAATGAAGTTGACAGTTTTTTAATACATTATAATTCAATTCATTAATGTACTTCTTAATCTGTGGGTAAAATGTTAATTTTTTAACAGATCAATTATAGTCTTTATCAAGTGATGTACTTGGACAAAACATTTTGAATGACTAAATTTTAATAACTTATCAAATTGATGATGATTTGTTAAAATTTCTAGAAAATAGTGGTTTAGATATATATAATCTAAACTGTTGTGGCAGGGCCGTAGTCAGAACCAAAATTTTAGCAGGGCTATTAGATTTTTTACCAGGGCCCATATTTTCACATTGAAATATACTGATATTTTAATTTTAAGGGACGATTTACGGACGAAACATACACCGCCATTAAATATGTTTTTTCCCTAAGAAATAAAACTATAATAATAATAAACGTAAATCTTTACGCCGCCGCGTCTTAACCTACGCGGCACGCGGTGGTATGGTGGTCGGCATGGCACAGGACAGGACTCTACCCGTATAAAAAAAATATATACATATAGAAAATAAAACTTGTGAAGTCAAATGACTTGCCGAAATTTTTGACGCGTTCTTATAGTATTTTTTTTAACAGGGCTCAAATTTTTTTTACCAGGGCTCTGCCCTGGCCAGCCCCCCTCTAGCTACGGCCCTGTGTTGTGGTCAATAGTATTATAATGCGATCAATATGTCACGTATATTTTCAGATAATAATCAAAACAATTAATCCTTTAGCAGCTTATGATACTTGTGCCACCCATTCCTCTAATTTAGTTAAGATCTCGTGCAGTTGAATTTTTAACAGAAACAGTTGACTTTACTTTACAAGAACCATGCAATTTATTTATTATATCTACACGTTGGAAGAGTTTTTGTCAATCTCGTTAATCTGATCGACATGATGCATGTTAGCCATAATATAAAGATTGATCTGCAATAAATGATTCACTGGAATTCATTGTCGAAAGCAGAGATGAAAAGCTAACTACGCAGTCTGAATCCACGAGACTGCAGCGAAAATTATAACATTTAGAACCGGCAATGCTAGTATTTGTTTCAAATGTAATTTTTTATAATTTTAATGCTGCTAGTAAGAATCTGAAGTTAATCTATCATCCGCTGTACAGATGGCTTTATTTCTTGAAAACATGAGAGATATACAACTTTCTGAATATGAAGAAATCGAAGCACTATCTGGAGTTCATGATTATGATAATCATAGCAACAAAAAACAGAAAAATTCAACCAGATGACTCAAGGGCAAGTGAAAGACCTCTTTCCTCTGGACAAAATTTTTATAAAAATATTTCTTACCCTATTCTAGAGATTTTGAGTGTACAATTAGCTTGGCGTAAAAGTGTATATGAAAACTTTTTTGTTGATCTATCTGAAATACAAATGAGTTAAAAACTTTTGCCATTAAACTAGGTAATAAGAAGCCTGATGGTTTGGAAGAGACCTTAGGTACTGAAGGTATTCATTTCCATTATCAACTGAAAGATTCCTTAGCAAAAACGGAAGATGTACACACATGCACACAAAATTTGCAATGTATTGCATTCACGAAATCTTTGAGATGTTTATCCTAATGTGTATATACGAATTTCTTTAGAATTCAGGCTAAAAATTGTTCAGGAGAAAGATCTTTTTCCATTCTGAAAATAGTAAGAAAATTTTTATGCTAAAGCATGGACCTAGATAAACTTGAAGTTCAACCAGTCCAAGAAATTAATTTTAATGATATAATTGATGCTTTGAGCGGACAAAAACCAGGAAAATTTATCTGTAACTATTTTTTTAGTTTTACATATATTATTTTATATTTATACAGTTTTAGTTGTATAAGTTTTTGAGGTTTTCGTGAAGTAATAGTTTGAAGGTCGCGTTTTAACGATTAAATTATAAGAGATTTTGAAATGTGACGTCATGAAATTTAGGACCCCTCCTCTTGTCTGGGCAGTCAGAACACCAATTAATATAGATCCACCTTGTATACAACTGTTGACGCCTACCCAGCATCTTAAATAATTTTTTTTCAAATCAAGTTTATTATTAAGTCTACTATTAAGTCCTCAATGTAATCCACCTTTACCAAACGTTTGAACTGATGTTTATATCAGTCTGCGCTCCTTTCCTGTTTGTGGATTTAAATCAGTAGATAAATTATTCAAAAAATTCTTATCATCTTTGTCTAATGTCGTCTGAAGAGACTGAGGGTAAACAGTTTACATTCAGTCTCTGAAGACGATAACTTGGTAATCGAAACGCTCATCAGATAGGGTAATTGTGAGTGTTGGTGTAGTGGTGTATGAACAGTGTATTCAGTATACTCCTTATTATATGGAAAAACCAAAAATAGTATATTCGATGAAATTTGTAGTGCACAGATTCATGGAATCAAAATAAAACAACTTAGTACACTTACAACTTACTTATAATGAGTGATTTTTTCGCTAGTATCTTTTTGGCAACACTATTTTTGACAGCTCACGCGTGAATCATCTTGTATCATTGTCAAACTTGTGCAGTTTGGTCTATAATTTATGGATTATGGGCTGGTGGCCGCCTAAATCGTGGGATTTACGCATTTGGACTATTTCTTGTGGGGCCATGTTAAGGATAATGTCTACAGGGATAAACCAGCAACGATTCAAGCATTGGAATTGAAGCATTTATTCAAGAAATACCGGCCGATATGTTGGAGAGAGTGTGCCAAAATTGTACCTTGCGCTTGGGCTCCTTAAAGTGGAGCCGCGGCCAACATTTGCATGAAATCATCTCCAAACATTAAATTATACTGATCGTTCTATCGATTCCAATAAAGATTTCATCAATTTTTTAAAAATTTTTGTGTTTTTTTTTTCAATATCAAATCCGTTACCTCTTAAAAAATCACTGATTATATTAATATACAGCGTTTTTGACCAATCAAAACCTTTTACTATTGTTATGATTATGAAAGACCAATTGAAATTCAAAAACTATTATAATTTCTTGTAGATTTATGAAAATTTAAAAGAATATCGGAATTATTTTGAAATAATATTCGAAATTACCGAAATAGTAACGTTAAGTTAAGCTGAAATTTCTAAAGCCGTTGGCGATATTTATACTGAACACAATATTTACACTCACAATTACACTGTCTGACGCGCGTTTCGATAACCAAGTTATCGTCTTCGGAGACTGAAGGTAAACCTTCACCTTTACCTTTACCTTTACTGGAGACGATAACTTGGTTATCGAAACGCGCGTCAGACAGTGTAATTGTGAGTGTTGTTGTAAACAGTGTATTTAGTAGTAATTGAGTTGATTACTCTCAGAAATACATAGTTCCTCTAGCTTCCACTACTGTTGGAGTATTTTAAAAAGGTTGTTAATATATATTTTTCTGGAAAAACTTAAACTTTTCTAAATCGAACAGAAATGGTAATATCAGTTAACTTTTATTCACGATCACACTGTATGATTTTCAAAGCGATATAACGAATTTGAATAAGTAATAGATACATACTTTGTATTTTTTTATGTTATATTTTTTTGTTATCAAAATTCATAAATATGATAGCGTTCCGACAGATATAATCTTGAAATATACTGCCCACGTCTATTTTCATTTTTGAACTAAACTAATGCTCTCCCATCTCTACGATTAAATCGATAACTTTAAATCAAACACTAAAAGACTTTTAAAACAAGCGAATTTACAGTTAATCCGCAAGACCAGTTCGGTTAGACTGGTTTTACAACTCTAAAGCAATTCTCTCTACTTTTTCTTTATAAAAACAGAAAAAATATAATAATACATTGTGCCGCAAAAGTTGATGGACGAACGTCGATGGACGTGTTTATAAAAATATAAAATCATATACAGGGTGTTTGATAAGTGCTCCAAACCTTACACGAACTATCAAAAGTATCAGGAATCTATACGCATAACTTAACTCAGTTTTATGGAATACAAGATTTTATCAAGATCACTTACAGTCTATTATACTCTATTTATGGAAGAAAAATAGTAAATCAAAACATATTCACGCATAGTGCACGTGATCATAGCTGAAAACGCCAACGCCCTGCATGTAACAGGACCGTACTCTGCATTTAAGAATTAATTATTATTACAAAAATATAGGTAAGAGTATGATAAGCTATTTCACGATAATCATCATGAAATTAGATACATAGACTATTGATGATACGAGAAATCGATTTTGCAAATACATTTACTTTCGGAGATACCGGAAGTGGCCATTATCTTAGGAATCGAACCATGAATAACTTTTGTCGACAGATCTCATCAAGATCTATCTGTGTGTGAAAAGTCATGTTGATTGACGTATACGCAGAAGAGTTTCTGTGAAAAAAAAACGCAAATGTTAAATATTTTGTAAACTAGCTGGATAGTATAAAAATAAACAAATACTGGTTCCTATTTTAGTTGGAAGAATATTTATTTTCCATCCAAATAACAAGACTTTTGGATAGTTTGTATACTGAACACGTAATATTGCTTACTGAATACTATGGTTAAACCACCACTACTGATGGCACTGATCTCATAGTCGGCAGCAAGATTAAGTCTCGCCGCCATGTCCACAAGGCGGTCAGTGAGCTCCTCTCGAAAGAGTTCCCAATTGGTTAGCCTCGCGTTTCTGAAGACAGGAGTTACAAGGTCGAAGTCCTTGTTCAGCTCGAAGAGAATGTGGTCCGATATTGAGACCTCCTGCGACACATATGAATATATTAGGTTATGATGCAGGCGCGCGGGTTGTCACAGGGATCGCAGTGATGTAGCGTTCCCCCAGCTTGACCTAGTCCTCTGAGCGCGCCTCTAAAGGTCCAGGGTTCATGGATTAGAGCCACGTTTGTGTCAAGTTCGCTGAGTCTTTTGCACGGAACGGCGATTGAAGACTTTCCGTGCTGAAGGATGGCCTGTAAGAATTTTATAGACGTGCAGACTTATCGTGAGATGCCGGCACCTGATGGAGGTCTGAGCGCTTACTAGTCCTCCTCGCTGGAGTCGCTGGAGACAGCATCCATGACGGCTGTTTCCGGCTTCGCTTCTTTGGAGCTTGCCACATGGCTGATAGTTGCCTTCCCTGATGGATTCGGGGTCCTTGGTGAGGACGACCTTGGAGTTGCCATTCGATTACCAAGTTATCGTCTTCAAAGACTGCAGGTAATTTTCTCACTTTCCTGGTTATCGAAACGCGCTTCAGACAGTGTAATTTCAATGAATTTTATATTTTTTCGTTTAGTTTTGAACGTTTGATTTTTATATTGTTTTTGTTCATCCAGTTTGTATTGTTAATGTAAATTTGCTTTTATGCAATTAGTTACATTTTGTTTGAAATAATTTCCGTATAAATTTTCTTGCAATACTTGATTCTTATTTTCTTCTAAGATCTTTCGACATTTTTTGCTCGATTGATAATAAACGTCATCTGTCTTATGGCTTTAGAACTAGTCAATACGGTATTGATAAAGTAATTGGGGCGTTTCATTACAACAGAGTTGAAAATTCATTCAATTATTCAAATTTACAGACATTCAATTATTTATACATCTACTCAATTAATACTTTGGAAGAAATGATTAGATACATTTCACTATAATATCGAACAAGCCGGCGATAGAAATTATTATCTTTATCGATAACATATCGTGAGCTTAGTACAACAACTAGGTATCCAGAAAAATCAATTTCCTGGAAACTCCTGGTAAAAAAAATCGATATTTTTGACGAACTTTCTCATCAATGCGATTATAGTCATAGTCTCCTAATCTAACCCAACCTAACCTAACAAAAACTAACCTAACTAATCCATTCTTAAATACCAAAAATGCACTCTTTTTTTTAAATAATTTTTTCTATCAATTTTTGTTCAATATTTTATATAATATTGAACATTTTTTTATTTTGGAAAATCTTAGATGTTGCTAAAGGCTTTTCGTTTTGTCTTAATGGTAATAATTATTCAAAAGTTCGTTTGACCATCTCTAGGACTCACTTCGGCAGAATATTTCATCCAGTTACTTAGTAAAACACAAATTCGTACAACTTTTGTCTGTAAAAAGTTATAAAAATTTATAAAAAGCAAACTTACATAAACATACAACTTCAGTTTTGAATTCTTGATGAAAAAAACAAAACATTTCGTATCTTTGCAAAACTAAGAAGACTATTCACTCCCAGATCAAGACTCTTCAAGTTCTTGCTCACGTGAGTTTTTAAATATGAGAGTATCAAAAATATGGACATAGAAAGACTAAAAGTACCCCAAAAGTTGATACGGTTGGTGAAAACGACGATATATTATTTTAAAAAGTTGAAAACCGCTTTGGTTAATCAAAATAAAAAGTAATGAATAAAAAACATAAAATAACTATCGAGAAAATTTTCGATAGCTCACAACTCCATCTAGAAGCCCAATCAGTTACACGAAAAATTAAACAGAAAATAGAAAACAAAGATGACTAATAGCGGAAAAGAGACAGGCTCGGGCAAAATGGCAAAGGTCCATACTCCTGCAGACAAAAACAACTATAACCGACTCAATCATAAAGTAAAGAAAAAACTCAAAGAAATAAGGGATGTACAATTTGAGGAATGTGTGCCTAAAGTAACAAGAATAGATAATTCCATTTAAAAGCCTATGAAAAATTCAAAAAAGTCTAGCCACTGTAAGAAAAAGAAACAGCAAATTCATTCACAGATGAATACAGTTTTCCAGCAACTAGGTCATGAAATAGATCAAGAAATAGAAGAAAATTTATCAAATCCAAAAAAACACAAAACACCTCATAAAAACAATTACTCCAAAAAAAGAAGATAATGAGATCAAATTACTGAACTTGAAAAAAGCAATGGGCATCGATCTAATAACCCCCAAAAAAGAATTACAGCCAAAAGAGGTAGTCATTCTAAGATTCATTTAAAACACAATAGTAAGGCTCAAATACTGGCCAAAGTAATTTAAAATTGCACAAATCATATTGATTGATCCAACCAATGTGTCATCTTACCAAGGTCCAAACTTCTTGAAAAACCATTCCTACAAAGATTAACTGATGATCTACCTCCAGAGGGATGGATCCCTTGCCATCAATATGGATTCGAATCGACAATGCAATAAGCCCACTGACTTACACAGAAAATAATAAAATAAGAATAAATAAAAAAATAGCCACAGTTTTTTTTTTAAGATCTTTCCATGTTAGGCTTCGAACTATTGGACCCCACTAGGTATAAATAGCACACAGAAACTACGACTCTGCGTTTTCATTTTGTAACTCTTTTCATTATTCCTCGTATAAATAAATTTGTAAATATGCAACAACGTATCCGTATTACAGTCAAGGCCGAATGAAAAATTGAAACGTTCACTCTGTTAAGTGTTTAAGTTGAAAATTTTTAGATGGAATCGTTGAATAAATTACAGAAAGAATCGTGATCGTAGCTGCTATAATAACGTTTGAAATTTATAGAAGGAACGTTAAAACGTTAACGAATCATTTGTAATTTGAATATTAATTCACTGTTTGAAGAATGACAACCTCCAGTGTAGGAAACTGGCGATTTCAATCTCGTTAACAACTATAGACTCATAGCTAGTATACTTGTGATCTTCAAAATATTTGAAATACTGAAAAATAAGGTTTGATATCAGAATGTTAATTTGAGTTTCAGAAATACAAATCAACAATTCATGCAATTTTGAAAGTTATTGAGGGCATAGCTTAGGGTCTTGATGAGGGTAGAAATACTTATTATTTTATATGTGTCCATTAAAATGTTACAATTTTAGTACCCTTACTTTGCGTTTTTCTGAGGACGCAATTTTATTTTATCGATATGTGTGGGAGTCAAGGAAAGCTTAACCCCTTGTCCCCCGGCCGCCATCTTAAATAAGCGGTGAAAAGCTTTAACAAATAATTTGTTTTTGGCTCAATGTTGTGAGCACTTTTGGAGCGCTCTATGAGCCACAAGAATAAGGTAATTTTCTGAGGTAATTTTATTGAAAAATCAAAAAATAAAATTATTGAGCGACAAAAGAAATTGTTGACAAAATTTTTGCACTTTTTTGCTCATAGCTTTTTAAATTCGCGGTTAATTACACAAAGTGTCATAAACAAAATTATAGGCAAAGCGATTTGCCACAATTTATGTCTTCACGAATTTTTTGTAGGGACAATAGTTCGCAAGATATCGTCAAAAATAGCTTTTCACCCCTTTATTTAACATGGCGGCCGGGAGATAAGAAGTGGAACCCCACAAACTTGAGGTTAAGCTTTCCTTGACCCCCCACACATCGATAAAATAAAATTGCGTCCTCAAAAAAAACAAGGTACATTGTAACATTTCAATGGACTATAGTTTTTGCTTTGAAATTTCCTTTCCCAAAAAAAGGGGTACAAAAAGGGCTCAGTTCACGTCTGGTACCCGGTTTAAACCAAACTTGCTTACAGGCAGGTACAGGAAAAAATCCACATGTGTCTACTCGGAAGTGATCGGCGGCTTTGAATTTGTCGCGAAGAAGTTTACAGCGAATTTTGAAGCTGGTTTTAAACTGCATCCTTATAAGCTCCCGCTAACACAGCAATTAAAAGATATCGACTTTAAAGCAAGGTTGGAATTTGCTGAAGAAATGCTTCTTAGTCCATTTTCCACTTTTGACAATATCCTTTTTTCAGATAAGGCTCATTTTCATTTAAATGGGCTCATTAACTGACAAATTGTCGTTATTGGACCGAAAAAAATCCAAAAATGAAACATCAAAAGCCACTGGGTAATCCGGAAGTAACGGTATGGGCAGTAATCTCAAACAAGGGAATTATTGGCCCTTTCTTCTTTGAAGATTCACGAAGACGAAACATTACCATTAACACCGATCGATATGTTGCGATGTTAGAGGGATATTTGACTCCAGAACTTGCGAGATCAACAGTTCCAATAAGACGGAGAGACCTGTCACACATTAAATGACTCTATGGTGGATGTGAGATATATGCTTCCTGCAAGACTAATTTCCGAAAGAGGAGATATCCCTTAGCTCCACATAGCCCTGACTTAACGTCACTTGATTTTTTTGTGAGGACACCTCAAAGTCTACATGAATAATCTGAGAAACATCAGTCAGCTAAAGGAAAATATCCGCCAGGTAATGGCAGCAATCATCCCAGATTTATTGATTACGAGTTTTCGCGTTTAGAGGAGTGCCGTCCTCAAGATGGCCGTCATTTAGATGATGTTATTTTTAGAAAATAAATTTCATTCAATTACCTAATCATCATATCTTTTATTTCAACAATACCTTATGTATTCATTTTTAAAAATAAAATAGAATTGTTGAAAACTTGACTTGACGAAAATTAATTCGTTCATTTCTATAATTTAATTACTCAATAACATTCTTTTTCAATGATTACCTAATACATAGTTACCTCTTTGGACAAGAAAATAATATTCCTCAGTATGTTGTTATTCATTCATCCGTGAAATGAAAAAATATCACATTTACTTCGACTCCTCAATAAGGTTGGGTTCGATCGCCTGTTACGAAATGACTGTGAAATATCATTGGGTACCAAATGGTTGACCCGTGTGGGTGGTACCATTGCTTAAAATTTCTAATGGCGTTTCTATTGTGAAGCAGTTAACATTAGAACGCACTCAGACAGAACAAAGCAGGTTTTATTTATAGACATTTTGTTCGGTTTTTGTTCGGTAGGTGGGAGAACCAGCCTTATAACTGGGCGACTGGGTTCGTTCGTATGGCTCTTTGATAATATCAATGAGACAAAAAAATCTAGTTGAATAATGCAAACATACAGGGTGGGATCTTTCAACTGGAAAAAATTTAATTAATCTTTTTTGTTTATGTATTATATTTTCTATAAATATGTTGTTGTATGAAGCACGTTTCATTCTTTTTATTGAAAATGAAGACATGATGGCATTAGATACTATTTTCAATCACCATCGACAGACACAGTAAATTGGTTCCTATCTTAATGTGACAACTAAGTGAGGCAGCAATCAGTGACGTCTGTGTCAATACTGAAATTAATATTAATTGGGATAAATTTATTAAAATGACACACTTAAGAATTTTTCTAGTTGCGAATCGTTTTTTTGCTTGTTATTAGTTGTAATGGACCTTCAATGAGGAAAATATAACTGAGACTGGAGTTTAACGAAATTGAAATCAAATTTATACAGTGGAATTATAAATTTTACTTAAACTATATTATTTCTTTAATTTCTTATTTCTTAGACCTTTTGATAGGTTTATTTGATAAAACTAATTTTGAATCAGAATAGACTTAAAATCGAGAACATTTATATTACTTTTTTTTATTTTCCATAGTTTGCTAAAACAGTTTAATTGTATTTGTTCAAATAATAACATTTTAATGCAGATAAAACAACACTCGATAAGTCGTGTAACTGAGACACAGATGGCGCTGCCATTGTCAAATTCATACCACGTTTATGAAGTACCAACTTTCAAAAAATTAAGCGTGAAATTTCATGACGTTCCGATTAGTGAAAAAAAAGTGACAGCTATTTTAGAAGCCGCACGAAAATTTGAATAGCAGACGGTTATAGCAAGATGGCTTGCTATCATGCTAGCCTTGGAAAGGGTTTTAAAAATGTATCAGCCGTTGACAAAAACTTTTTTGAAGATCTCACATCCTAATTGGAGCTTTTTTTCACACGCTCAATCAGCAAGTTTTCATCAAGCCAAATTGGAACTTGAAGGTCACACTGTATCAGCAATTGAAACTGCAAATGAAATCAATACATTAAGACAATTTAACTCAACAGACCAATCAGTTTCTTCAATATATGATCTGTCAATTAATGTGGAAATTGATAATGATATCGATGAAGAATTTGTGAAAAGGGCGGCTAAGGAATTCTATAGAATAAGCATTGAATATCTGGAGCAATGGACTTGCATCTTACAAATTGAACGGAAATATTTCATTGGGAAGATTTGAAAAAGACAAAAAAGCAAAAACTGAAGCATTCAAGCATTGACCTCTGCCAAACGAGGTATTAGAGAGGAATCTGTGAAATTGTGGAACCACATTATCAATTGGGGAGCTCAAAAATTTTATCGCGGCTTTTTACAATGAGACAATTGCGCTCCTCAATCATGTATAGTTTTTGTTTGAAATGTCGTTTTCCAGACACAAAAAGGGTACAAAAACAGCTCAGTTCACGTCTGGTAACCTGTTTAAACCAAACTCCCTTACAGGCAGGTACATTTCAATCGTCTATTTATATTCTATAATTTAATATTCAGTTGTAGCAGTTAACTATGCCATAAAATAAGCAGTTAATATATGGAGCAATTATATCAAAAGACACGGGAATATTTTATTTGGAAGATTTGAAAAAGGAAATGGAAAGATGTTCATTTATTAATTGTAGAAGCCTGTGATGAAGATACTGTTTTAGAAGTTTTAGACGAATTTTCATATCCAACATCGCAAAAAATAACATAATGGATCCAATTGTTTCAACGGTAATCTGTTGGGTTGAAGTAATCAAACACTTTCATGTCAATAATATTCACCTTAACAACTTTCTTATTGTAATTGAATATATTTTATGTTCGCCTGCTACGAATGCTCCAGCAGAAACAGTATCTTCTATTTTGATAAAATTTTGGATATCTGAGAAAAGGGGAAAACCTATTTTTTGAATTAACTTTTTCTGATTAAATGAATAAATAACTTTATCTGAAAAATATTATTCTCGAAAAAAATGTTTTTGTTTTAATTAACTACATTAACTACATGCTACACCCTCATTTTGAAAGCGAGATAATCTAAAAGACCATAGAATAGAAATTCCTTTGAACTTTACTTTTAGTGCTCCATTCTTTAAACAACATTCTTTGTAGAATGCAATTTCAACAAATCAAAATATTTACCACCACATTTTAGTATCGATATTCGGAGTTGTCCAAAGCAGATAGAATGGAAAGTAAAATATAATACAGTGATCAACAAGAACTTCTTTATTGACGTCTTTAAATTATTGTTTATGGGAATACTTCAAAAACATAGTCCTAATGACAGAACCTGCCAATGGATGATAAACTGAAAAATCGATTACTGATAACAGCCTGCCACATAATACGAGGACTGGCTATTAAATAACGAGATTGCGCGTGACCAAAATCAACCAAATTGGGGATGATCCGGATGATTGCGGAAGCTGTAAACGTCGATAAAGAAACAGTTTTACACGAGGAATTTCACATGACAAAAGTATGTGTCAAAAAATCTTATTCATGACCAAAAGATCTTGAGTCTGTTCAGATTTCCTTGAAAGGTTAGAGAAAGATTTGCTTTGAAAGAGACTCGATTTGAGTCGATGGAAGCGGTAAAGCATAAATCGGCAAAACTCCTAAAGGCACTCACCAAAGAAGACTTTCAGCACTGCTTCTATCAATGGAAAAAACGTATGGAAACCCTTTTTCGTAACCAGTCTCGTTATTTAAAAGCTAGACCTCGTAAAGCAGCAATCGTGTTTTCAATAGCAATAATTCATTGTTTGAATTATATCCCTATTAACATTAATAATACACAAGATAATAAGAATTTCAACATAATAATGTTAGCATCTAATCTCCATATAATGAAATACGTGCTTTAGTCATTATTATAACAGCTATAGAGAAAAATCTTTCACTAAATCTCTATACTTATACACTAACACTAGACCATTGGTTCCCAAAGTTTTTTTAGGTTAGGTTAGGTTAGGTTAGGTTAGATTAAGTTAGGTTACGTTAGGTTGGGATACGTTAAGTTAGGTTAGGTTAGGCTAGGATACGTTAAGTTAGGTTAGGTTAAGTCAATCGTTGAAAGCTCATCGTGAAACATGTATGTATTTCTTTTATTTAATATTATAGGTATCAAGGACGTGACAGTTAATCATACTTTTAATTTCTTAGATCCTCATCCGGTGCATACATTCAAAACGTGGGGTGAATGTGACTTGATCCACGTGATAATATGCCAAAATATGCATGCCGTGATTATATGATGGTTACATCGCGAAATTTGTGTTTAGACGATATTATGCTAATCACATCAATCGGTTTTATGCATTGGCTCCAGTGATCCGCGATTTTCATATTAAATGTAATTGCTAATTATTTTGTAATTGTTGATAATTCATATAATGAATAAAATAACTTTTTATTGATGTATAACGAAACTATGAAGCAGTAAACTTAAATTATGTTGAATATGTTGAAAAAATATCATCACCCCCACTTTAACAAAACTTATTTTATCCCCTTGACATTCAACATGCATAAGATGAGTGCTATGATGGAAAATATGTGTCTCCCCCAACCTTAAAGTACTTTCGGAGCACTAAAAAACAACCCTATATGCGCGAAAAAATTTTTGGAGTTTGTTTGGGGTGGTTATTTCTAAATAATTACCAAAGTGAAGATTAAATCTACCTATGGAATCTTACGTTGAGGACAAATAAATAGTTTTCGAAAAAAAAAAAAAGATTAGA
This sequence comes from Diorhabda carinulata, assembly GCF_026250575.1. Classification (NCBI taxonomy): domain Eukaryota; kingdom Metazoa; phylum Arthropoda; class Insecta; order Coleoptera; family Chrysomelidae; genus Diorhabda; species Diorhabda carinulata. The sequence continues at coordinate 13,203,802 of NC_079464.1, read as the reverse complement.
ATTTATTACTTGATAGGGTTAATTATTTGATAATAAAATCAAATGAAGAAATTCTTGGCTATATATTGATATGAAAAAATCAAAGTTGACCAATCGAAAAAGTGACTTCATCCAACATCTAGAGTGACTCACAGCACAAGTACCAATCAATTCTCACAATTTTATTTTTTTTTACCATTCCGAATGGTAAAAAGATATATAGTATATATTTTTTATTATTTTTGTATGTATAAATATGATATGAAATATTTGTAAATTGAAAATCATATCGGACGCAGAACAAGTAGACGATCTAGCAAAAGAAGCCATCAAAAACGGAATACCAATAAATAACTGTAGAAGAAGATATTTGTGAAACAAAAATTAAAATAAGGGAAGACTGGAAGCAGTTTTGGTACAAATATTACATCAAGAAATTTCCATTTAATACTGGCATAGGAAATATGGGTTATCTCGAAGTAGTCACTATAAGTAGAGTCAAGTTTGGAAATGCATGTTATCCAGCACACCTTCATAAAATTAATATAGGCACTTGGAACACATTTTTTTTTCAATTTAATAAGTATATGCAGCATAGAGAAGAAATTTATGATTCAAATTATCAATATTTGGTTTAAGTTTTGTATGATAACCGCAAATCTCCACGTTCTGTGATATTCAATCTGCTCCTTTCTTTTTAGCATTTTCACCTGCAGCCAAAATTTTTGATACAATCTTTTAAATGTCATTTTTAGCACCTCCTAAGCTCAAGTAGCTCCCCTTGTAAAATATTTATGATCCTTAGTGGTTTTTCTATCGACAAAATATCTTCAAATCCGACTTTAAAATTATCACGCAAGATTATGTTATACGTATGACTGAATATCTTCTTCGGGGAATTCTATCTGCAACAAGTCTGAAAATTGTGAAAATTCGCATTTGCACGTCTGAACAAACGGCCGGCGCGGTAACGGCTAGATTCGACGCGTTGTACTGAGCAAGGAATATGAAAGTTTTTGTAAGTAACAGCTGGGCTTCCTTCATGGACCCTTAGTCACAACAAACGTAGATCTCCATGGACCCCTGGTGGGTGGACATGGACCACTTTCGGAATCACACTATCTGCCTACGTTATCTTCATAAACTAAAACTTTCAGTTTACCTTCAGACAGTATGATTGCCAGTGTTGGTGTAGTGCTGATACAAACAGTGTGTTCAGTTCAAATATCAACAAAGTTTCTAGAGATTCCAGCATAGTTAAAGAGTGCGAGGAAAACTTTTACATGAGCCTTCCACTAATCTAAATATTTGAATTCTCATCTACTCTATTCAATAGTAATACTTTTTTGTATAATATTGAGTTTTTTTTTCCATTTTATATAATCAACGTTTTACGGAAGGATTTAGAAACAGTATTTTAAGAATAAACGGGAAAAACATGCGCAACTACGAACATTTTAAAACGTTTTAAGCAAGAGTATCATTTATATCCACTTTTCTTATTTCTTCTCCTTTTAACTTACCATTGATTTGCAAAATGATATGATAAAAAAACTATTTTACATGTATCTACATGTATGAAAATTTTGCTTGTAAACAAAAAGTTAATTGATGTTAGATTAATTATCAATTTCATGTTCCTGGTAGAAATTCAATGAAAAACGTTTTTAATGAAACAATTCTCAGAAATGTCTCGTCTATTTATTTTGAGAGAAATTTCTCGCACTCGTATGAAGACATAATTCGGTTTCTCTGCATCGCTCCATTTTTCTTTTGAACTCAAAAGTGTTAGTATCGTATTGAATCACGTTCTACCGATACTTTCCGATTATTTTCAATTTTTTTTAATCTAAATCCCATCAGATGCATTTCTTTTCGATGATGAATTTTCTTCAGCTTCAGTATAGTTTTATACTTGATCATCTATCATTATTTTTTGTCAGGCTTTTTCTTTTATGCAATAGAAAACGTTACAGGGTCCAAAATATAGAAAATTGCACAACTGACTTATAGTCTGGTCAAATTAGACCAAAAAATAAGAGTTAAGCTACATAAATTTCCGTCAAGCTGAAAATCAATAAAATTGTTTAAAATTTAATTAAGAAATAAAATTTTAAAGTTCCCATCATTCCCTTGTGTGTTATTCAAGGTCAAAGTTAAAAAAATGAGTTTTTAGCGATTATCAGCAAAACGGTGAGGTTTATCATAAAAATACCTTGGACAAAAATTGTAGATCATAAAATTATCTACAAAAAACGTATCGATACTTTTTTTTCCTACGAACCACCGTTTCTGAGATATAACGATTCAAAAAGTTGCAATTGTTATAATGTTTCAGATTTACTGTCGTATTTAATAGCTATAATGATTGCACGAGAAAGATCAAAACTGCAGAACAACATCGTCCAATTTTAGCAACATCTTCGTCAATTGATAATTCATTTGATGAGCTTATAACAGTTCCAAACTGAAAAATTTCTTACAAATACTCACAAGTCTCCGTTCAACGTATCGATACTTTTTGAATCATATCTCAGAAACGATGACTCATAGGAAAAAAGGATTCATACGTTTTTTGTAGATAATTTTATTATCTACAATTTTTGTCCAAGGTATTTTTATGATAAAACTCAGTTTTGCTGAAAACTGCGAAAAACTCATTTTTTTGACCTTTGACATTAAATAAAAATTTTTCCATACACGGAAATTATGGAGAACATTCAGATTTCACTTTCAATTTTAAACAATTTTACTGATTTTCAGCTTGATGGGAGTTGATGTAACTTCGATTGTCTAAATTGACCGGACTATTAGCTGTATATGTTATAAGTAAATTCTGTGTAAAGGTCAAATCTATGTTTACCCGGTTAAACTGCAAAATAATCAGGAAATATGGATAAAGTTCGAAATATAACTGAAATTGTACATGCGTTATTTTGACGAACTGCGTTCTATCCGCTTTAACTCAAGTGAAGTTAGGAGTACCAAAAATTTATGAATATATACGAGTAATGTTCGTCCAATACCAATTATAGAAGACAATTATGCGAGGAACAATCAATATTTCATAAATTCGCATGGCACTCATACCAAATTAAGAAATGAACAATAATGTTTACTCTTCGTATAAAATTCGCTAAAGATGTAACAAACCGTCAGTCCACGTGGACTCATCATCTCCACTGTTTACCAATGAAAACATCGAATCGTAAACATAAATGCATTTATATTTATCGAAGCTGTCGGAAGGCGTATGTACATAATTTTTTTAAATATTCTGGCCAAACAGTCTGCGATAAGCAGAGGGGTCGTTCGGTGAGATTCATTTAATTTATAAATTTCTCTAAATAAATAGAAATATGGGCGTTTTTTAGAGCATAGGCGAATGAAGATATTGAATTTAATAATAAAGATTTAGATATATTGGTCTATAACTTAATTCGTGCGGGAAAATATTCAGAAATCTGATAATGCAACCATACAAACGAATTGCTGAATAAAATTGAGTAAATAAATTTCCCATTTATCGAATAGTCACGAAATGGGTTGTTGTGGATCATTCACAACACCGAAATACATATAAGGAAAAACTGAAATCAGTTGATTTGCGTCATATAAAGGACTACCGAAGATCTAAATTCATAAAACAAAATGGTCGGCATGAGTTTTGATTTGATTTTGGGAGAACTGTACAATGTAACAAAAAAGGGCGAAAATTATTATTATCATTACTAGTTTAATCACACCCCTGCGAATTATCCAAACAAAATAAAAGATCTGTTATATTCCCAGTTAATTATAAAGTAAATAACTATACCTACACAAAATAAATCAACGTGCTCACAATAAAATTCTTGTGTACGACATAAATCTCGTGTGATTGAAGATATGGGAGAGGGAAGACCTTGAATGATAGACAAGTTTCTAATGTCACGACTTTACATTATGCGGCATGTTCGAATTATGCAACCAACCATGGATTTTTTTTATCAGTTTCTTCTATCAAATATGAGAGGTTAGGCTATGAAATATATAGAATATAGTAGGAAATTGTTTATTTCATTTTTATAGTTATTCGAGGTCCTATTAATAATGGGTGTGTAGGTAGGTATAAACTGAATGTTTCGTAACAATCATATCCTATATAAAGAACGAATTTTTCGTAATAATTTGTTTTAGTAAACTTTTTGTTTGTAGATCATCTGAATCGTCATTACCTTTAATATGTTTTTGGTCTAATTTTTTTCCTTTATTTATATACATATAAACTAGAACAAAGTCTTCACCAGCTAGATTATGAGAGTTTTAGTAGTGGGATTGTGGAAAAATTAAACATCGACTAACTATAATTTATTTCCGAGCTCTCGATTACATTCGCATAAATATTCGAAAGCTCGGGAAGATATTAGAGTTAGTACACTCTGGTGTTCCATTTTTTTCACAGTTTCACTACAAAATTTCAATTTACGGAAGAGAGTTTTGCAATTTCATGTTGTATGTAATCTAATTTAACCTAACCTAACAACTTAACTTACAGTTTACCTTGTATGATGTGAGTGATTTTTTTTAAATAAAAGTTTTAAAAAATTATCGCCGAAATAAAGGTCATAATTTAACAAACAATGCCAGTGGTAATTTTTTGTTTTTTAGTAGCGACCTGAGGACATTTAAAATTCTAAAAGTCAATCATGCGATCGTTTGTATTTACGTGAAGCACACAACCTATCCAGGGAATATTGTTGTTTACGTGCATGTCCTTCCTTAATATGCCCTAAATGTGACATGCAACTCAACGTACAAAACGAAGTTCGTTAAAAAACTGTTGTTTTAATTTCATATACTGAACTATTTTAAAAAATAAAGATTTGGATACCATGGTCATGACTGTTAGGTAAACCAGAATCACACTAAGAATTACTGAAAAAGCTGTAGACAGGTAGTGGAAATAATGAAACATAAACTAAATAACAATCAACACAATAGTAGTCCGGTCAAATTGGACCAAAAAATAAGATTGAAGATACATAATTTCCCGTCAAGCTGAAAATCAATAAAATTGTCTAAAATATCATTAAAAATAAAACTTTGAAGTTCCCCATCATTCTCTTGTTTGAAAAAAAATGTTATTCAAGATCAAATGTCAACAATGAGTTTCTAGCGATTTTCAGCAAAACTGTGAGTTTTATCAAAAAAATACCTAATACAAAAAATGTAGATCATAAAATTATCTACAAAAAAACGTATGGATATTTTTTTTCTATGCGTCGTTGTTTCTGAGATATAGCGGATTCGAGAAATTGTAATCGTCAAAAAATGCAACTTTAACTAAAAAAACAATTTTTCCCTTAAAACCAGGAAAAGCTCAACATCAACTGGAAATCTATTCATCAAAAAGTTTATCTACTTTTGGAAAGTGATAAAATCATGTATTAAACAATAATTCAAGTTGACAAGAAGTTATTACCAACTACCTGCTTAGATAAGTATCGATATAGACGTTTAGTTAAAAATACTAATAATAAAAAAACAAACTCAATTAGCTTGTTTTCTTCCAGCCTCATTTACTGATCATCAACATCTTTTTCTGGTATATTACCAAGTGTCGTTTGGTTTTAAGCTAGACCCCATAGACTGGGGTTAGAGTTAGTCAACAATACGTTAGAACCCGTTCATACTTCACTTCCACCACACACAGTTCTTTGCAACTGCCTGTTTTGTTCTTTGGCATGTACACCTTATCTAGGCTCTAATTATACTTCTTTTATCTTTTGTTCTGACCTGTTGTTTTAGATTTTTTTCAAAAAAAAATATATGCTGGACCTCTTATTTCCAGGTTTTCTGAGGTTTCTAGTAAACTGAATAATGTACGGCGTCGAAAGCCATTGCCAAATCAAAACATATCCCTATTACTGGTTTATCTTTATCTATGCATTCATAAATTGAGAGTTTGAAAGTAAATTATGTTTTTCAAAGAATTTGTTCACTCAAGTTTCTACAATATTTTATAATAGTTTCGCTAGGCTTGTTATAAGTGAAATTGGGCCTCAATTTGCCACATAATTTCTGTCTCCAGATTCAAAATTTGGTATTATAACATTATTTTTGGAAATTGCCCTGTTTTGAGTGAACTTTTAATTACAATATGCATTGTCCATTATAATTACCCCAGCGTCTGGAATTTTTTTTTGTAAATTCAATTTTCAAATACCAATCCGTTAATATCCTTATGATAATCTGCAGTTTTTTTACTTTCAAATGTTAGCAACGAATCTTCAACAAATCCATTTCCAAGTATCTAAGAAATGTAGTTTTCTTAGTACACACCATAAAATAAATAAAGGAGCTTTCATTTCATATGAACATAAATATAATTTGTAGCTAAATTAAAATCTTTTTCTTTCATAATTATGTAATGATAAACGATAATTTTGTGGTAAATCTGTGCATGTTTTTATCTTAATTGAGATTTTAATCAATGTGAATCATCGAATTATATTTTGGTTGTATCTTCGAATGCTTATATAATTCCTAGATGACATTCAAATAATGATATTCACCTGATTTGACCAATGAGGAATCTACAGGTTAAATTCAAATTAGTCCTTGTTTAAACAGAGTATAGTCTCTTTTGTATTTGTAGTGTATTTGACACATTTTTACATCGTACTTTGCTGTCAATGTCAATGTCACGGATCTGTTACTTGAGACAACTTGACAGGCTTTTATTATAAAATGAAGATCTTTTCTAGCCCATTCTTCGCGTACAAGAAAATCAAACTACGATTTCGAGTCGTTTTATTCTGCATATTTATAAAGAACGACCTCGATCTCGAACGATTACTTACACTGTAATGAAAATGATAATTTCTATTGTTGATGATTCCACATTTAATCGATTTGTTATTTAACATTTGCAAACTATACAACAAAATTTATTCTGTTTATGAGACCTCATAAAGATTTTGGATTATTTCGACTTTTTATAAAGTGACTGTATTGAACTTTTAAATCCAAATATGAATATCGATAATGTTAAACATATTTTTAAGACTAGAGTCGAACATATTTATACAGAATATATATTTATATATACATAAAAGTACACAAATTATATACATACACTTTTGTATGCGTTTCAGCCAATTGGCACTTTTTCATAACCAGAAGTTTTTATATAAAACTGTCGATGAACAAAAAAGCGTTTTTAGATGACGCCATCTGAAAGTTGTTCGTTCTGTATTCATTTACATACGGAAAGTTACGTTTTAAGTGTTCCATGTAGCGAAAGTGATAGTACCGTACTGTAAAACACTTTAGGGAAACTCTGGAGTAGACAACTTTAACTTCCTTAAATGTGACTCTAGCCACTTCAATGTTGACAGTTGACAGTTGACAGTTGACAGTTGACAGTTTCATTTCGATGATTTTGCATAACCTTAAATTTTCTGAAATTATTTGTTTTTTCCGAAGTTTTGTCTTAAATATTGATTAACAATGTTTTTCTTCTTTTCTATTTATGATCCAACAAACGCTGCCATACAGCACTGTTGGTTGTATAACTGTATTGTAAATATGGCGGGTCTTGAAATATCTTATGATCTTGAAATACTCCTCCTCTCGTCTGTCTTTTGTCGATTTCTCTGGTTTTACCTCCTTCGTTTGTCACTGTCAGTCCCAGGTATTCAAACTCCTGGATTTTTTCAAATCTATACTCCTTGTTTTGTCTGTCGTCAATTTCAATTGGTTGCAGCTGTTCAGATACCTTCCCATCTTTATATATTTATTCTTTCATGCGTAGTTCATGTTCATTTACTTCCCATACAACGAGTAGGAACATTTTATGTAGATCTTTTTTCGTTCTACTTATAAGTACTAAATCATCTGCGTAGACAAGGCTTAGCGTTTGGTTATTGTAAATCATCCTCTAGCTTTTAATTACCACAAACTCGAGGAATCATTGTTAGTAAAAATATAAACAGTACTGTTGATAGTGGTTCTTTTTGTTTTGAACTAGTTATTCAACAAATATAGTGTTTCCTCAAGTATTTCGAGTATTGTTAGTGCCTTAAAAGGGCTCCAGGTTTAATCCTTGGTCATAGTCATTCTGGATTACCTTCACTTGTTTCATAACAATTCTAGCTAAAACTTTGTATTCCACATCCAACAAATTGACATCCCAGTTCATATGTTCCGGGTAAATAATCACCTTATTCCATTGATTTGACCTTTGCTTTTGTTCCCATATATTTTTAATCAAATTATTTATTCGCCTGTATTAGAATTCGATTCATATCTGTATTTTTGACATTCTTCATGTTATTAATACTTTCTCTTAAAATTTATCATTTTACACCACTTGAGAAAATTTTTTCGGTAAAGTTTCTATGAATTTTATGTTGAAATTAAATTTTATTTTGCTTGTGGATTTGCTCTACTCGCTTAGATATAACGCAAACTTTTCACTCGTAAAATAAAATGTTACTTTCAACACTCATATCATAATTAATTTTTTTTTGCCTTGAACCGTCTATAACAGTAATTAAAGTCCTTCGCACGAATGGTTACAGGATAAGGTACATCGTTTTAGGATACGATGTTCATAGCGATAACTGATTGTAGTAGATATATTAAGTAGAGGCTATTCTCTTTTCGACTAAATCACTTATTCATGATAATCAGGCTCATCATAATCATAATTTTTAGATCTGAAGAAAACTTTTAAATCTTTTAACTTTTGGCACATCGCTCAATTGAACAGCAATTCCCACTATTGTCGTAATTCATTATAACTATCAAAACCAATAATGGGTCTATTAGAACCATCCTCGATGAATTAGAAATTGCCACGTTGAAAGATCCCATTAAATGATTATATGAATGCTATTCATCATGAGAAATAAGCCTCGAATACTACTAGTTATAAGAAAATTTCCAAAAATCAATTTAGAAGGATGATTAACAGTCAATTGGATATATTCTTGTCGACGAAGTTTACCTCCACTTCATTTAAGAGTCGTTGATTGATATCCGTGTGTTTTATCGCTGAAAATCACCATTCCCCTAAGTTGGAAATTAGATTTTCTTTGGTTTTCTAGCCTTCCGGTCAACTTTTCAGTACTCACTTCATCACCACGTTCCAATAAATTCCTTCGAAGGCCTGTGCTTGTTTTTTTATCGTATTAACAATTTTTTCAGTTGTTTTCTCTGTGAGCTCATATCTTTCCTTTTTATTTTTGGATATAATGTCCCAAATTTTGATACTGAAACACTCGGTTTTTCCACACCAACTACTATATCTATATCTCTAACAGTCACAAACGTGTGCATTAAGAGCAATTATCTCAGCTCAATTCAAATAAGAAATATCTTTTCTTGCTTGAAATGCAATATAAAAATTTCAAAAGATTCCGATGATAAAATTGATATAGGATAATAGAAAAGGATGTCACTAGTTAACTAATTCTTAGTAAACACGATACAAAATCAAAATACCACCAAAGAACACGTGCATTCAGCATTTAGATCTAAGAAGCTATCAACCAAGAGGTTTTCAATCATAAAAAGATGATTCATTATTCTGTTTGATGCGTCGCTAGACTATATACACTGCGTTCAAACTTTTAATTGGTTTAACACCAAAGATACTGCATTTTGATATACGTTCTTCAATTCCACATGTACCGGGTGAGTAATCAAGAACGGCCAAGCAACTTGAATCTGGAGATCTGGCGGTGGCCAAATAAACAAACTTCCACGTCTTATAAGGGTATGTTTTAATTTAAAAAATGCCCTACATATATGGAATAATATGTTGGTTAAACATCATGTTGTAACATGTCATGACGAATGTCTTTTAAAAAAAGTGGGAATTCGTATATTTGAAAGTCTAAATATCTTTCTCTATTAACAGTGACATGGAAAAAATTATTTGTCCGTCTGGAATTCCGTACCACACATTCACAAACCAACAACCCTGATGTTGAGTCTTCTGCATCCAATATAGAGGGGGGTGGTAGCGCCTACTAAAGTCATAAAAGTATTACTGGATTGCCATGTATTATACAGGGTGTCTCAAAACGAGTTAAAACTATCTGTATATGGCAAAATACTTATAGGAAAATCATGAAAATTTCTACGTTTGGGTTAGCGGATACGATCTTTTTAACTAAAATATTCTCCGGTTCTACCGGAAGTCGACTGTAACTTTGTTATTTTACATAGAACACCCTATATATTAATACATTTATTAAAATTTTAGTATACTTTTGTATAAAAAAATTTTTCTTTGTATTTTTTTTGAGCTATTAATTTTTTTGTAAAAAATATGACCGTTGCAGATCCTCTTTTTTACGAGGATACCCTCAAAGATATGAAAATGGTTTCTGTTCTGTTGCTTTAAGTAAGGTCAGGCGTATTTGAATCTAAGTTGAAAAATGTTCCATTTTATACAGAGTGTGTATAAAATGTTTAAGTTTAACTTCATAGATATTAAATTTTTTTATTTTTTCAAATAGAACCACCCAGTTTTTTCTATTTCAATGCATTCGGGGGTGAAAAAAGAAGCAAATTCATATGTAACTTTCCTATACCTAAACTTTACCATTATCTAGATATTAAATGTTGTGTGTTGCTGTAAATTTTTAGAGATGCAGGTGTGGTCTAAATTTTATATTTATGACGTTGAACTTTGAACACTTTTCATACACACCCTATAAAAAATGAGAAATTTTTCTCCATAGATTCAAATACGCCTGACCTTGCTAAAAGCAACCGGACAGAAACCATTTTCATATCTTTAAGAGTGTTCTCTTAAAAAAATAATTTATAAGGGTCTGCAACGGTCAAAATCAAATCAAAAACGGTTATACATTAAATTAATAACTCAAAAAGTATGCATTTTTCGGAAAAAGTTTTTGGACAAAAGTCTACTAAAAGTTTACGTCGATTTTAAAAATGTATTAATACATTATTATACAATACAATTATATTAATTAATATACAAGGTGTTCTATTTAAAATAACAAAGTTATAGTCGACTTTCGGTGGAAGAAATAGTTTTAACTCGTTGTGGGACAATCTATATAGAGAACACCTCTTACATTGATTTTTTTTAGAGATGAATAATCCTAAGTTTTTATTACCAAATGTCTCATTAAAGAGAGTGAGAGAAAGAGGCTTTACGTTTTGTGGATCACACCAATTTTTTACATAAAAGTCATGAACATTTTGATGTCCATTTTGGTAAAAGGTATTTTTTTTCAGTTGTAGCAGTAGTAACTCTTGACGCTCTTTTGAAAATGCTTCGAAGTAGTTGATTGATCTCCCAATGCTAAGAATATGAAAAATCATTGTTCTACGAACTTTCAGTCGTTGATCTTATAATTTTAGATAATAGATTTCAACTTTAAAATCTTGAATCAGAATGTTTATTCCATCGAAAACATATTTTTATTGCATGGATACGTTATATCGCCGAAGACACATTACAAAATATGGCGTCAATCATGGAGTTAGCCGCGCAATTTGAATTTTGCTTTGGCTGTTTTACGAATCACACTTTTTTGAATATTTAACAATAAAAGTGAGTTTAGCTGGTTTCACACATCCATGTGCTTTGTTTTTCTCTTGTTGGTAGTATAAAAATGTCATTTTGGACCAAAAATGAAGTTCAATCTCTTAGCCGACGATATCTAGAACGAAAACTAGAAAATTGTAAAAGTAGTTTAATAACCGCTATTGTTTAACGGTTTTAACAGAGGCGTAAACTATTTTGTAGTTAATTAGGCTTGTGATCACACCAAACGGTAAACTAATGCTTTCTCCATGTATATAATACATGACATAATTACATTAAGAAACATCACTGTATCTACGTAGTTACTAAAATGTACAGAATAATTTTTTATCAAAAATCCATATGAAATGAAGGTTGACTGGCAGATAAGTTAGTAGAATAATTTTCAGATCCCTAAGTGCAATCTATAATTATCTAATTTTGTTAACCGGTTCTGTGGTAGGTATACGTAAAGTGATATAGTCGATATATGATCCCTTTATAAATAATCGCACTCTCTGGTGCATGCAAATCGAAATTATTTGAAATTAAGAACAAACATATCGATACGTAATCTCTACTTCAATCAAAACTTAAATTAAATCAAAAATAACTTCAACTAATTAGAACTGTGTGAATCTGTTTGGTATATGAGCTCCAAGAAAACTGAAATTTTAAATAGAAAATCATCTAACCGAAAAAAGCACTTCTTTAGAAAAGAGTTTACGACAGTAGTCAAAGTTCTATATGTGATTGAGATCAGCACAAGAATTATCATCGCAGGTACAAACTGATGATTGTATAATGTCTACCCTGGCAAGATGGGCGGGATAACTCCCATGACCAGTCTTCATTCTACGGATACTTGCTGAGTAAAATTTCGAAGTTGTGTATTTAAATATATAGTTCGGGGGTGAGGGTAAAGTAGGATAAATTTGAAAATAGGTGTTATTTGAGGATCGTGAGGCAGTATCCCAGTGTTTCTGCCAGTATACGTACATTTTATCTTTTATTGAATTGATCGCATCTCTTTCTGTATATACGTTACAAAAAACTCCATTTAGTACTGAATCTTTTGCTAATCGATCAGCTGTTTCATTACCACGTATTTCAATATGTCCTTTAACCCAAATGAAGGTAATACTCAAATTTAATAATATAGTTTTGATGTCACATAAAATAGGACATTTCATTCTTTTAAGATGGGTTTCTTTTATGGTACTGATCTAGATTCAAATAAAATCACACCCCCATCTTTTTTATTTAATTTCAACCAGGAAAGACCCTGTAAGATAGCATAGAGCTCCGCAGTATATATGCTAGAAATATCGGGTAATTTGATTCGTATAAATTGTTTTATATTTTAACTGTATGCTGTACATCCAACTCCAACCCTCGTCTTAGATCCATCAGTATATATTATGGTTTTGTCAGCAAACCCTGATGGATTTCAACAGGATCGCGTTAATGCGACTAGATTCCGTGTAATTAGGGATTATGACTTTGTGGACTTTAAATATAGCTTGATAAGGAATATTATACATCGATAAAGTTCTGTTGGTTTTGTATATATTTAATCCAAAATCGATTTGTGAGGTTCAATTTTAAGAGAAATATTTATTATTTTTAATTGTAAAAACATTTCTGCATAAGTTTTTTTTCAATTTGTTCTTCTGTGTAGATTACGAAAAAAATATATAACAATTTCATTTAATTATTTGGAAAAAAGTTATCAACAATTATACGTGAATGAGTGCATTTTCATGAACATTTAAAACCCAATAAACCAATATAAGTTTTAATTTTTCTTTATTTCCATAATTTTATTCGTAAATCAGCCGGAAAAAAGAAGATTTTAAAATATTCATCGAAATCGGTTGAATTTTTAATTTTCTTGAGCCAAAAATCGAGGGGACTTTTTTTATATTATGTGGTATTTATAACAAATGATGATCGTGTTGATTGAATTACCCCTTTTCTTGCGGGCATTTTCGTATATATCAAATATTGAGATATTTTTGGTTCCCGTATTTCATCACCGATTTGTTCTTGATTAGTTTTTATTTCTTCATTATAAAATTTATCTGCTACATTAAACGTTTCACAGAAATCCGTGGTTTGCAATTTGGTCCAAAATATTACTTCATTTTTTGTGTAGATTATGAAAATAAATATAACAACTCCATTTGATTATTTGGAAAAAAGTTATCAATAATTATACATGAATGAAACCAAAATAAGTTTTCATTCTTTTTATTCCCATAACTTTTTTCGTGAATCCGCCGTAACAAGGAAGATTTAAAAAAAATTCATCGAAATCGGTTGATTCGTTAGAAAAAAGGATTGACTGTATTCTATTCTAATTTAATTCTATTTTATGTTATAAGGTTTTTATTGTAATTTTCATCTTTTATCTTAATTTTTTTATTAATATTGTATAATTGATCAATACATTTATCACTACTTTATACGGATGACGGTACGAAATTTTTTTACTAAGCAAACCCCAAATATTTTTCAGTTTTATATCTATCCTAGATACGGGATCATCTTTTTTGATACACCCTGTATATAAATATATATATATATATATGATAACGGAATATATAGGGTGTTGCATCAAAAGACGTATATTAGTTTAGTCAAGCAACTATAATCAGCTTTATAAACATTTGCCAGATACGGATCAATTCGTTGTTTAGAATTTTTCATTTATTTGATTTGACTATTTCCTAAATAAAAGGAATAAACTTTCAATATGCACCAAGAATTTACATTCAAATGAAAATATAATCTATAAATAATAAAACGTTAAGTGATTTTCCCCACCACAGTATCATAGAAATCCAAAATTAGGTGAATTTAATTGGATTATATTCTTCCAGTACGGATCTGTTAAATTCTGAAATGAAATCGCACATTTTTAAGTGAAATACCATGGCCTAGTTTAAATTTCCAAATGCCAATTTCTAATAAATCATTCGTTTTAGCGAACTGGCAGTTATCTTTTAACCATAATGATCCTTTTAAATTCATTAAATCAACTAGAACTATTCACTTTATTTGACTTTCATTTTGTACAATTCAAAACGCTATTCGTGAGTCAATCAAATGCACTCGACCGACTATTCGGGAATATCAGTATTAATTACGAAAACGTAAAATATATATGTATATACAGATATTGACGTAAATTTATAAGGCACATATACTATTTTTCGAATAGCAACTAAAACAAAAAGTAAATCCTTTATGATTCGTATGAAACGCTATACGAGGATTAAATAAAAAAAAATAAGTTTCTCGTTTCACAATATTAGTTACCGTACTGTTTTAAGTATTTGTGAACAACTCACATAGCACACGTTCTGACTACGTTCATCATTAAAAATGTCAAACTTCATGATGGTAACGTCAGATTTGACATATTCACATCAATGTTGCCATATCTCAAAACTTAAGCAGCTACAACCCTATTATTTAGCGAAATAAGTATTTTTATCTGACCGAACTTTAATTTTAGAAACGTTAAGACACAGAAGGTCCTAATACATTTTTTTTTTGGATTATTTATACGAAATACTGTTTTTGTGAATATTGCGTTTCGCTTTTTTTGCTTATTTGCTTTGGTAATTATTATAATTTCATCAATTTTTTTAATTGTTGAAATGAAATACTAAAAATTGAATATTTATATGGTAATAAAAAGTGAAGTCACATTACAGTTTTTATTCTTCATAAAATCTGCAACGGAATAAAATTTTTTTCAGGTTATATGCACTAATTCCCAATGTGACCTTGTGGATGAATTTTAAGTACGTGTATAAAATGGGCGACACCATTTCGAGGCATCAAATTTGTCATTATCAACATATTTTTTTTTTATATAAACTTAATGCATATAAAAATTTTGCTGATGTAGTTTTCTTAGAATCCATTAACCGACGCCAACATTATTTGATATTCTTTTGTTTTTTAGATACAACTTTTTTATAAACCAGCATTTTTCTTCGAATTTACCTATTTTATAATTAATTTGGTAATATATCTATAGCATGACTCTACTTTTCATATTTTATATTTTCGCATCTGATACAGTATTTTCTTCTCAACA